>NW_027125154.1:0-85492 GCF_022059095.1 Trypanosoma melophagium | reverse complement strand
ATGTGCCTTTGGGGACCATGAAAGTTAAGTTAAATCTATATCTTTCTTTTATTCCTTGATTTTTTATTATTATTTGTAATACTACTCTTATTATTGTTTCCTTTATTACTGGCCGGCACACGTATACGCAAACACAAACACACACACACACACACACGCACATATATAAATATAAATATATATACACGTACACAAGCTCATGTGTGCAAATGGCCATTTCACGCATTTTACTTCTTCGATGCCTTCGCGGCGGCCTTGGTGACCTTGCCGCCACCGCCTTCCTTCTTGGTCACCGCCTTGATGATACCGACGGCGACGGTCTGGCGCATGTCACGCACGGCAAAGCGGCCGAGAGGAGCGTAGTCGTTGAACACCTCCACGCACATGGGCTTCTGTGGCACCATGCGCACGATGGCGGCATCACCCGACTTGATGGCCTTGGGGTTCTTCTCCAGCTCCTTACCAGAGCGGCGGTCAATCTTGGACTCGATTTCAGCGAACTTGCACGCAATGTGGCAGGTGTGGCAATCGAGCACAGGCGCGTAGCCGTTACCGATCTGACCAGGGTGGTTCAGGATGATCACCTGCGCCGTGAAGTCAGCCGCCTCCTTCGGGGGTCGTTCTTGGAGTTACCGCAGACGTTACCACGACGGATGTCCTTCACGGACACGTTCTTCACGTTGAAACCGACGTTGTCGCCGGGCGTGGCCTCGGCCAGCTGCTCGTGGTGCATCTCGATCGACTTCACCTCAGTCGTCACGTTGGCGGGGGCGAAGGTCACCACATCACCGGGCCTCATCACACCAGTCTCAACACGGCCCACGGGCACCGTACCGATACCGCCGATCTTGTACACGTCCTGCAGCGGCAGACGCAGGGGCTTGTCGCTAGGGCGCACTGGGGGCTCGAGCATGTCGAGGGCCTCCAGCAGCGTGGGTCCCTTGTACCATGGCATCTTGTCCGACTTCTCGATCATGTTGTCGCCCTGCCAGCCAGAGATGGGGATGAAGCGCACCTTCTCCACGTTGTAGCCGACCTTCTTCAGGTATGCCGACACCTCCTTCACGATCTCATCATAGCGCTCCTGGGCGTAGTTCACAGTCTTGTCGTCCATCTTGTTGCAGCACACAACCATCTGCTTCACGCCAAGTGTGAAGGCAAGCAGCGCGTGCTCGCGGGTCTGACCGTCCTTCGAAATACCGGCCTCGAACTCACCCTGGGAAGAGGCAATGATGAGGATGGCTGCGTCAGCCTGTGATGTACCTGTAATCATGTTCTTGATGAAGTCACGATGTCCAGGGGCGTCAATGATCGTGAACACAGACTTGGGCGACTCAAACTTCCAGAGTGCAATGTCGATCGTGATACCGCGCTCACGCTCCGCCTTCAGCTTGTCGAGCACCCAGGCGTACTTGAAGGATGCCTTGCCAATTTCAGCAGCCTCCTTCTCGAACTTCTCAATCGTACGCTTGTCAATACCACCGCACTTGTAAATGAGGTGGCCAGTGGCCGTGGATTTGCCGGCATCGACGTGGCCGACGACCACAAGATTCATGTGTACCTTTTCCTTCCCCATAATGTTAGCTTGAAGTTACGCGAAAATAAGACTCTGTAAAATACACAACAGGAGATAATGAATGAAAATGAAGCATTATGATACAAATGTGTAGATTCAAAAACAAGTAATTAATTTTTTTTCCATAAAATGGTTTGAACCAATAGTGGTTATTGTGTTGAAATATCATTTCAAGTTCGTGTTATTTGTACGATTGTGTGATAGTTGCTGTTGCTGCTGCTTGTAATGACTTTTTTTTGTTTTTTACCTAATTGAGTGAAAATAAATGTTGTCTTTTTTTGCATCTTGTTTGCATCCTCTGTGCTATGGTATTTATGTCTTGCGTATATAAACATCCGTTTTAGTATTCAGTCCTTGTGGTTGCGTACGACTATTTGTCCTTTTCGTAGCTTTTGGGAGAGTTTCCCATTGCGTAAGATAGCAAAGTGCAAGACCACGACTGTTGCTATGACAGAAAAAAAGGCGCAGGCGCTAAGTGCCCTGTGTGGGTTGTAGGCACGGTGCTCATCCCAGTGGTAGTGAAGCTCTACATTGTCATGCGGTGTCTTTGAGTACTCCAAATCTACGCGAAATGTTGTAAGTTTGTTGAACGTTCCACCCTGATATCCAAAATAAAAGTGTACTACGGCTATAGAAGGTACTGCATCTCTTAGCACTGGTTCTTTCTGTGCGAATGGTGCTGTTCTTAGTGTCTGTTGTAATAGTGGCACCCATGCTGTGGATTTACCAAGACCACGCTCCAGCTGAAATCGCACAGCCACATCTCGGAGTGATTGTTGTGGGTTACGTGATGTGTTGTGTGCGTATTCAAAGAGCGAACGTGCGGGTAGATGGACACGGCGATTGATACCAAACCGCGGACAAAATTCAGGCGGTAGGGGACGAGTATAAAACTTTCCTCTTCCTGCTCTTCCTGCTGTAAGTCCATCGTTATTGTTATTATCTGCCATGTCTTCCGCCTCTTCCACGTCGTCACGGGCCACCATAAGATTTGGTGCCTCTCTCTCCAGTCGTAGATCAATAGTAACTGGGATAATTTCACCAAAGTTCCATGCATCCACACCGCAATTTGTGAAGATGAATAGAAGCAGTGAGAGCAATAACAACGTTAGTGGGCGGGGGTATAAAGACTTCATAAGAGATTATAACTATTTTATATTTTTCTATAAACTCTCCTTCGCCTACTTGTACGGCCTCTGAGTGTCTTTACAACTTTTTCTTTCTTTGTTTCTTATGATGATTTTCTTTTTTTTTCTTCTCTAAAGAGCTAAAGTGTGGCAAGGCACACTTGTGTTTCTGGACCGTTTCGCACTTCCCCACTGCTTGCGATGAAACCCACCTAAAGTAGTTTTTGCCAAAAAAAAAAGCATGAAGAGGGAGAGAAAGAGAGAGAAACCCATAGCAATATTACACCAGGACATATAAGGGGTTAAGTACTGCAATAGAAGTATAGTGGTTTTTATTGCTCTCTTTCTCTATCTATCCCTTTGGATATATAAATGTAGTTTCATGTATAACTAATCAATACATTTTTTCTTTGCGTTACGAGTGAATAAAGAGCTTTTGTCCTTCATTTTGTGATTTCTTACTTGCGATATCGCTGCTGATTGCCAAACGGGTGACATGTTGGGGTATTTTCAGCTGCTGCCGTAGTACTAGTGTACCCTGCGAAACGATTTCCAAAGACATTAGTTATACTCTGTTGTTTCACCTGCTGCAGTGATGCCATGAGCGGTTGTTTAACCCCAATACAAACTCTTTTCACCATTGGGTATGTAAGGGCGAGTATCAGCAACTGCAGTGGCAACATTCCAGCCGCAATGTTATGCCCTGTGTGTATTGCTGTGAGTGTTCCAGCGTCTATGTGATGACCAGCAATTGTGTACCCCTCCACATGTTGCCCGCCATTCCAGTCTACAAGATCTGCGAGTAGTGCCGTACATCCATTGCTGTTGCGCATTAGTGCCTCTATGTCGCCTACAGTTATTCTCTCACGCACCAGCAGCCACGCAAAGAAGGTAGTGCAACTTCCTTCAAGAAAGAATTGATATGTTGCAAGCGGCATCGCGTTTGCCTTTAACCATGCAAATGTTTTGGATGAGCACCACGAGGAGGGATACCACCATAACGATTTCTTATCATTATTATTGTTAAAGCTATTGCGGTTAATATTAGTACCGCGTGCATGTACCTTGCCACCGCGTTGGTAGGAATATGTGCCAGGACGAGTTGCCGAGCCACGCAAACCACGGGCTACATCTGCTAATGTTCGGCGCCTCCACATCAGCCACAGTCAGTATTCTACTATAGAATACAAAGATGAATAACAACAAGAACAAGAACCAAAAGCCAAAAAAGAAAAAAACAAAAAAAAAAAAAAACATAAATAATTATTATAAAGAGTAGCATGGTAATCAAAATAAACACACATGCCTAAGGTTATTTTATTCATCAGAGAAAAAATGAAATCATCTTTACATATATATATATATAAATATACCTTGGATTAAGTTCATTTTTATACACTTTTTTCCTTCAGTGACATTTACACGTTGTTGTTGTTGTTGTTTTTTTTAAGTTTTTCTTTAACCTTTTCTTTTCTTCTCCACTTCTTCCTCTTTCCTATCCGTCCTTTTGCTGTTAGAGGTGAAGGCCGCAGTGTAGCGGGTATTCATTAAAGCTACTGCTCTATCCACTTGAGCAAGCGTCACACGGTGTGGAATGGTTTCAACAAGACTATCCTTCGTGTTATGATCGTTATTGCTACTATTACCATTCCCCACCACCGCCGTACAATCACTTGAAATGAGAGAGAGAATGTCAAAATAACGTCTATCTGCAGTATTACTACACTCATCCTCATCCTCCTTATCATCATTCTCTGTCTGGGCTTGCTCATCCTCTTCACTTTCCTCTTGTCGCTTCTCTCCTTCCTCCTCTCCTTGCAGGATCTTTTCACACGCCTCCCGCATCTCTGCATCCACGGTGTTTAAGCCAAACACCAAAAGCCGCAGTGTGGCATGTGCAGCCGCATCGCTGTTTGCCCGCTCCGCCACCGCCCGCACGAGACCAACACCGTCAACTCCACAAGCCTCAAGGCCAAACTCCACCACAAGTCGTGCCACACATTCATGGGAATGTGCCATATAGCATACAGAATCACGAGTACGTGCTGGGCGGAGATAAATGTGATCATTAAAGACTAGTAGTGGGGCACCACGTCGGCGTTCTAACGCACTTGTGGGCGGAAGAGCATTATCGACAAATGTCACAACACGATCATACGCTGCCAGAATACATTCACCACGTTTCATACTGGGTGATCGCCATGACATAACGCCATGTATTGTTACCGTGTAAAATGTTGGCTTACGTGCATACATACTGCTGGAAAAGGCAGCAGAAGGGGATGATGAAGAAGAAGATTCCATCTCCATTCGTTTTTTCTTACTTCCTTGTTTTTGTTTTGCGTTTTCTTTTTGTTTGTTTTGCTCGTTCTGGTGTTCTGATTCCTTGGAAGCTACGGGTTTTGTGGCTGCATTTTTCATTGTGGTGTCAGTTATCTTTGATATCGAGACCACTGCTCCACCGAGATGATGGCAAACCTGCAATTGCTGTGGATATATACTGTACTTGTATGCTGTATAGCAGTTTAGTGAACCACGTGCAAATCGGTGCAATACAGATCGTCCTAATAACAAATTACGACTATTACCTTTCATAGCTACATCAAAGACACGAAGGTCTCTCACATCAACTGGTGATAATCGCATACCAGTGTAACTGTTATCAAATTCCACTTCTGTAGCAAGCTGCATAGTCTCTGGATTAAAGAATGAGAGTTCATCATGTAAAGTCATGGTAAACATAGCTGAGGGATGTAAGTAGCGGTGATGAAAGTTATCCTCATCGAGTTCTTCCTCTGGAGGTAATGTAAATTCATCTTCTTTTTCTTCCTTACTTTTTATTTGCGTCTCAGTTTTTTGTCTTTTTAAAGCAAGACGCCTTTGCTGTTGTAATTCCTTTTCTACTTCTGCCACCGTCCACGGCACACGACGTGTTTCCCATATATACAGAAACCTTGCAAGGTTATCCATAACAGCATCCAATTCTTCACCACTAAGTACCCGACGGCTTGTCGCGTCTACCACATTATTATTATTATTATTATTATTATTACCACTGCTAGTCTTAGTACCACTAGTATTAGTATTAGTAGCAAGACGGAATGTATCAGAAAGTATTGTCGGGTATGGCATTGAAAGTGGTGGTCGACGTATGGCTTTACCATCGAGACTCGTAAGTTTTGGTAGTGACATCCGCACCTGTTCACGATAATCTGGCTTACGTGTGATGGGGTTTCCTTCGAGTGAGAGACGCAACAGTCGTTCGGAGAAGTGTGCACGAAGGGCAAAGAGAAAACGAAGATTCATGAGTCTGTTATCACCTAAGTCAAGTGACAACAATGTGGTTTCCTGCCGTTGCTTACGAAGCGCACCAACAAGTGCATCTGCAGATGTCATATCACATCGACGTAATGTAAGAGAACGCAAAACTACTTTATTATGATGGCTATTCTCCCCTTTTTGCATATTCTCTTCATTTATTAGTTTTAGTGTCCATAGAATGGCTTCCACCAACTCATGTGCGCAGGCAGTTGTGCTAATATCCACTTGCTTCTCCGTCAGAAGGCATGGGATAATGCCATTTCCACTGTTATCGCTACTGCTAGTCTTTTTGTTAGGTTTGTGATTGTTTTTGTTATGATGATGATGATGACGATTATTACTATTATTACTATTATTATTATTATTATTGGTACCACTACCGATAAAGTGTGCAAGTGTCTCTGGTAAGATGACAGTCTCCTCTGGGTGTTGTGAGATGTACGCCACAATGTGGGGAATAGATGATAGATCCACCACTCCCAGCGTCGGACGACACACCGTAACATACACCAACTGCTGTTCCTCCGCCTCCACACGTGCATTCACTTCACTTTCACTTTCTTCATTCTCCAGCAGATCTTCCTCCATGCGGCGCCGCACATCACAGACAACTTTTTGTGGAATATGAAAGGAACGTTGCCACATTAAACACACCACACACTTTTGTAATGGTGTGAGGCCGTTAAACACCCGCCGCCGTCTCGCCTCCGCCGCCGCGAATCCCTTTCTCCGTCCACCCAACAATTGTTGTTTTTCTTTTTCTTGTTGTTTCCCAGTTTTTGCATCCATACGTCTCTGTTGACGCAGTATGGCGTGTATATCGCGTTGATGTGAATATGGACAGCGACGCCATCGCAGTTCCGCCATTCGCTCCGCCGTGGTCGCATCAAGACTCCACTGCACATACGGCGGTGTGCGCCGCAACTCTGCAATAATACTATCCAATGTTGGTGTGGCATCTGGCAGTAATTCACACTGCAGGGTGTGCATCTCTGTTGCGGTGCGTATTAATTGCTGTTCGTGTTCGGCTGCTAAAGTGGCCCGCAGTTGTTCTTCACGCTGGTGGGCACGACAGCGATTACTGCGCCGTAGTGCAGGACACAGTACAGTGCGTAGAGAAGTTTCATCTCGACGTTGGCCCAACACACGCGAACGACGCGTGTATCCAGCAGTACTCGACAGCATTATTAACTCCCAACGCACTCGCCGGGTACTGGTATTTACATTGCCGATAATCACACAGTAAATGTTGTACGTACATAATTGAATTAAAGAAAAAAAGACAAGGGAAAAGAAAAAAGTAAGAAAGAAAGAAAAAGTGGACTCTAAGGCAGTACAAACTATGCGTCAACCCCACCACAACCCACCTTTTCCTTCTTCCAGTCCATAATGGTGGATATAAATACTTACGTATTCCAAACAATACGTAACAGTAGATATTAAAATGTATAAAAAGCAAACAACATCTGTTAAAAGAAAGAGAGAAATAAGAAAGAAAAACAACAAGACATTTCATCTCATGGAATTAATCGAGTGATACAAGCAAAGATACAGCAATGTCATAGCAATCAGACGCAGGTAAAACTTCATCAATAATTACACCGCAACGAGAACCCCGTGAAAGTGCTTCAGTGATCAGAGCCTTGGCTTCTTGCCGAAGTTGCTGCAACTCCTCCTCTTGCTGTTCTTGTTCGTGCTGATATTGCTCACCCACAAGGCTAACAATGAGTGTACTACCGCTATGCATCTTTGATATGACATTTGCAAGTTGAACGCCCGTTGGCTCTTTTTTATCCGTGTAAGTTTTGTCGCCACCTCTCCTTTTCCTTCTTCTCCCACTTCCCCAGTTCACGGTGTAGCAACCAAGCATAAAGTATCGAGACTGCAAAGACTGTAGCGGTTCTGAGAGGACACCACGGTGTGGATGTGCAACAAGGCGTAATAAAGATGCAATATTTGTATCTGCGGTGGCAGCTGCTGCTGCTGAATCGGTGAGAGGAACATAACTAACATGAAATTGTTGTTCAGGTTCCAGACCGTACTCCACTGCGATCTGTGTTGCCACACGACTAAAGGTACAGTCCAACTCACTTACATCAATAATGGCTAGGGGATCGTTCTTGGTTGTAATGGGATTCTGGCCTAATTTTGGTTGTAGATCTTGTATCTCTTGTAGTATTTTTCGGTGTTCTTGTTGCAGTTCTTCTTCTTCCTGTTTTCTTTGTTGTTCCTGCTGTAGACTCTGCAGTTGACTTATTAATAGATGGGAAAACGCTTCCCGAGCTGCGCGTAAAACCCGAAGACCTGTTGTTTCTGGAGTTGGAAACACCACCCCATTTTCCATAATAAGATGACCATTTTCTTTATCTTCTTTTAGTTCCGTCGGTTGTTTTTCGTTTTCTTCTTGTGTGCTAAAAGACCACTTAGCGAGTACGTCATTCTCACTTTCACCTTTAGTTAAATCCGGCAACGAAACTGTCATTTTCTTTGCTTCTCGCACATCCTCCGCAAGTGAGGCGAGGGCACTCTCCATTGCCGCCGTAATGATCTTCACATCATCTGACAAAGTACTTCTACTGTATTGCATTCCCTTCTCATTATGTTTATACTTCTCCTTGTCAATAGTGTTCAGTCTAATAAGTCTTGCTGTTGTGCCGTACATCTCCAGTCGTGTACCGCGCGGGAGACCATCCGCATGTCCGTCTGCCAACACACAGACATTCGTGTTACTATCCCACCGCAGTGCGAGAAGCCGCCATCGCAGCAATAGTGAATATTGTAACAGCGATGACAGTGTTGTAGATGTCGTTCCTGTGCTGCACCTTAATAAACTCGTATAGCGTAACATGCAATGCCCGTTTCCCCACCACACCCTTCAAATTAGCATAATAAGAAAGAAAAAGAAAAGAAAAAGTGCAAATGCAGGTACTTTTCCTAATCCCTTATGGATCGTAAAGTTTATTATTATTATTATTATTATTATTATTATTATTATTATTATTATTATTATTATTATTATTATTATTATTATTATTATTTATCCGACTTCCATAGTATGGGAGATTGGGAAAGAAAGACTACACACAAGTAGTTAAATATAAGGGCAAACAAAAATAACACTATAAACAAATAAAAGACATCGTAAATAATAATAAAAAAGAATGTAGGTTGTGGATGCTTTTTTCTTGGATGTACCATCTGATGGTTCTCGCCCCTCTAATATCATTTCCTCTTGTGTGCCGCTTTTTATAAATGTCGAATAAAATGACTCAATAATAATAATAATAATAATAATAATAATAATAATAATAATAATAATAATAATAATAATAATAACTAAGTAGAGAAGCAAAACGATGGCATCAATGAGTTAGAGTGCGCATCCCTAAATGATGTTTTCATCCCCACTGCTGCTCGGAATAATAGACGGAAAGCAAAAGTATGACAATGACAAATGCAGTAAAGCAGTGAGAATTGCTTGCTAGAGGAGAGGAGACCAAATGTATTATTTACAATAATAAAAAAGGATAGTAAACAAGAGATAGCAAAATGCAAAAAGAAAAGGAAAACTCTGTTCTTTGCAGGATTTTTTTTCCTTGTTTATTTTTTCCAGATGTTTTTTTTCTCCCCTTTTCCTTTGTTTTTCTTTTTCTTTTTTTCCGTTCTGACCCCTGCTTCATTCTATCTTCCTCTTCTCCATGCCACTGTGATAATGTTGAGTTGTTCTCTTATATGTGTACAGTTGCTGCTGTTGTTTTGTTTTATTTTCTCTCCCTCTATAGTACGTTGGTCTGTGTCTGTAGACCGTTGAGTAGCCGCTGGGCGACGGTCTTGAGGTTCGCACTGCAGTTCTCTTCCCCCACAAGGCGCAGCAGCAACTGCGGGAAGCCGCGGGACTCCACAACGCGCCCCGGCTCCTTCGCGTGGGCGAAAAGGACCTCCAGCAGCCACAACGCGACGAGAACTTCCGGCCACTTCCGCCGGGCCGCCGCCGCCGCCGCCCGCTCGACAACTGTGGCGACGAGGGCGTTATTGGCGGCGAGGGCGGCTGCGACGGCGTCATCTTCGCAGATCGTGTGGAGGACTTTGAGTACATCGTCCTCGCGGCCGTCGGCGGTGGCGTGCAGGTTGAGGACGGTGTGGGCGAGGAGGGGAAGACTGCAGCGGGTGTCCCGCAGAAACCCCGCGGCCCGCTGCGAGGCGCGTTGGAGAAGTGGCAGACATTTTAAAAGTGCCATTCGCGTGGGGGGGTCAATAGCGGCGTCAGAGGCAACGATGAGAAATGTGCCGGCGATGCTCTTGCCGCAGAGATTGAGACACTTGAGGTTGTGACGTCTGGCGTAGTCAATGTATTGCAGAAGTAGAAGGATCGCATTAGAGCACAGATGGCGACTCGCCTCCTGCAGTGCGAGAAGCCAACGTTCCTCACCCTGCCTTGTATTGCACACACCAACACTATTATTATTATTATTGTTATTATTACTGTTTACACCGCCGTGAGTTAGATTAACACGCACACCACCATCCTCAGCAGCAGTAGCATTAGTACTACTCGCCGTAGGGGTAGTCATACTAGTAGTATTAGCAGTAGTACCAATCACACCAACAGCAGCAGCAGCAGCCGTAGTAGTAGTAGTAGTCGTAGTAGTAGATGGACACACAGACGCAGATTCAGCTAATACTACAGATGTATTACCAACCACACCAACAGCACCAGCCGTACTAGTAGTACTAGTAGTAGTAGTAGTATTACCATTTGTAATACTACCAGTGTTATTAGTAGTAGTATTGTTATTAGCATTACCACCAACAACAGTACGAGCACCTACTTCCGCTCTTACACTTCCAGTTTCACCGGCTGTAACTGATAGAGTGGTTGATGATTCTACACCCTCTGCATTCTGTAGGGCAGCTGCAGAGGGTCCCATAATAATACATTCATTCCCATTTTTTTTAAATACTTGCAGAAGCATTTCAAATAATTTATCTACATTAGTCCAACCAATAGCAGGTTCTTTTTCCTCCTGAAAGGCTTTGCAGCAAATATCTTCAATTATACGTTGTACAGCATAAAAGGCTTTATCACTAACAAAACGGTTTTGAGAAATAAAACGGCGGTATGTAATTTTACTGGCTTCTACAGGGAGAACCTCTTGTGAAAGAGAATTTGTATAGGTCCCTTCATCTTCGTCTCCTCCAACTAGAAGATTTCGTAATGCATCAATACAAGGGATCGCAATATTACCTTCGGTACATTGTAAGAGAAAATAAAGGGCACCGGGGTGTGTTGGGGCATACTGTGGTACCCTCGGATCCTGCCGCTCACAACAACTGACAAAAAGTGAACAAAGTGAATCTACTT
The DNA here is from genome assembly GCF_022059095.1 of Trypanosoma melophagium. Lineage (NCBI taxonomy): Eukaryota > Euglenozoa > Kinetoplastea > Trypanosomatida > Trypanosomatidae > Trypanosoma > Trypanosoma melophagium. The sequence continues at coordinate 74,106 of NW_027125154.1, read as the reverse complement.
TACCAAGAACATCAAGTCGCTCATTATCCCATAGATCTGTATCACCAAGTTGACTAAGAAAGCAACTTGGTTCCATATGTCCTCGCTGTGAAGCAAAGGCAAAACTGCGAATAATTTGAAAAGACGCATCAGCTGTAACCTTTGGTAATACTGCAACAACTTTTTTTAAACAACCAGCACGTAACCACTGCTCACGTTGTTCCGCTCTCTCATGAAAGAGATTACTCTCCACCCAACGCGCAATCGCCGTCGAGTTGCTAACTTGATCTACATTAATATCCGCTGTCTGCGCATTAGCTAATGTTTCGAGAATATTTTCCGCTACAAAACCACCAAACCATGGTAGACGCAAAAGTGCCGCCGCGCTCATACGTTTTGTTCGGTCTCTATTAAGGCAGTGCGTGAGAAAAGTTCTACACTCTTCTGAGAGTTCCATGGTTGGCATTGGTACTTCATCAGACTCTGCAATATGATACAGGGCATTCACCGGGGCACGATCATAAAAAGGAGGGTTTCCTGTCAAAAGTTCGATACAAAGACAACCAAGCGACCAAATATCACTACTCTCATTCTGTGGTTCACCACGTATAGTCTCAGGCGCCATCCAGTACACAGAACCCACCATGCCTTCCTCTCCAGCAACTGCCGCAGCTGTAGCCAGAGAAACAGCCCTATTCTGAGGTTCATCCTCACCACCACTACTATCATTCTCATCACCCCGCATAAATCCATGTGGCATGGCCAAACCAAAATCTGATAATTTTACTATGTCTCCTGTACCAAGAAGCACATTAGCACACTTAAGATCTCTATGCAAGAATTTATTTTCGTGAATGTATGCAAGACCAGATGTTATTTGAAACATTAAACGTGCTACCTCTCGTTCTCCATAGTGTCCATTTCGCTTAAGTTGCTGTAGTAAAGATCCTCCAGGTGCGTACTCTGTGACAATGATAAAATCTTTACCCGATCTTGTATGATCAATATAACGAATAATATACGGATGTTCAAGAGAACTTATAATAGCGACTTCCTTTCGCCACGTCGCCATTACAGTATCATCACGGGCTGTCATTTTTTTAACTGCAACAATAGCACCTGTACTTCGATCAATGGCACTGTGTACTACAGCATTCCCACCCTTGCCAATAAGATCTTGTAGCTGATAGGTGGAGTACCTTCCCTTTACAATATCATTCGCTCGCATTCTGAACAACCACCACCTATAGCACTATTGTTTTGTTTTTAATACTACCACTAATACTAGCAACTTACTTCTACTGGTACCAGTCCTTCTTCTAGTACTGTTTTTATTTCCTGTAGAGATTTTTCCAATTGCAACTTTAATGCGGCTTGGTCTCTTCCTTTTTTTTTTCTAGTCCGTGTACGTGCGTGAGTTTACCGAGGTCCCCTTCAACAGACAAAATGCTGAGAAAGAGAACCAAAAATATAGAGAAAAAAAACCACACGTTATGAACAGACTATGTAGAAGTACATTGGAGAAACCACACACGAACAAAAAAAAAAAAAAGGGAGAGAAACAACTCTAAAGTAAAAAAAAAAAATGAGATCAACAGAACATGAAAACGAACAAAAATAATATCAAAAAACACTTAGTTGATTGTATTCCAGAGATACAATACACCCCTATATATATATATATATCAGCTGTCATACCCATGGACGCGAATCCACACGTCAACACATGCACTCTCTGGGTTGTCACTTCATCCATTCATACAAAAACCATAATATACTATACAGTCTCTTTTCTCACTTCACTATAAAAATGATGAATAAATTTCTTTCTTTCGTTTTCTTTGTTCTCTTTTACGATGCGATATCGTGCCGTACTCGCTGTCTACCACTCTTTGATCTTGAACGTAGCGCCTCGTGTAGCGGTTGGTGACCCTTAATGACCTCTACATCCTGTCCTGCTTCTGTTAACAGTTTGATTACACTACTTAACACCGCAACATCAATACCGAGATCGCAATCAAGGGCGAATTTACTTACACGATTCACTGTATCCGCATCCCCAGCACGTGCTGCACGCTCCATGATTGGCAACAACATCTCCACCTCCACTCGCAGCCCTGTGTGTGAAGTAGCTTTGTACAGAAACTCCATTGCTTCATCAATACTGTCAGCGAGTACGGCTTGTCGAATAAGCACACGGAAAGTAAAAGCATTCGGTGTTACACCATTCTCTAACATTGCTTCATACACCGCACGCTGCAGTGATGCCCCGCGCTGCGCTGATAAACCCACAAGGAGACAATTATATGTATTAGTGCGTGGCTGCACACCCCACTCTGTGATGTAGTTAGACACTAACGTCATGGCTCGCCGATCCTCTCCAAGTTTCGCAGCGGCAAGTACAAGGAGATCAAGGGAATGCACAGAAACTGTTTGACCACGATCGCGTCGTCGACGTAGATGCAAGAGTACGCGGTCTAGCAATATGGTGGAGCTCACAGCATCTGCCAATGCCATCATAAAGTGACGATCCATCACATGACGTAAACAGTCTACGGTGTACTTTTTAAATGGATCAGTTAGTTCCAAGTGACCTTTTCTCGCCATAAGTTCAAGGAGATCAAACGCTTTTTCTAACTCCAAAGCCTGCGCTAAACACCATACAACAAGACTAAGAACATCTGCCGTTTTGGTCATAACGTGTCGATCCATCATAGCTAAAACCTTTGCCGCAGTCCCAGCATCGGCACATTTAGCACAACGTTGTAGGAGTTCTGCCACATGCTGTTTTTGAACAAATTGAACAAAAGAAGCTTTATCAAGGACACAACGCAGTTCTAATTCAAGCATAAGCCAAAGAACATATTCTGGTGGATAATCATTTGTATTACGGAGCCACTGTTCCATCAATTGCGCTAGCAGACGTTTGTCTGCTACACTACTTCCATGACGAAGTGCTTCACGCGTGACGTCCACTACAAATGAGGCATCTGGTGATGAAGGTACAACATATAATAAAAGTGATTGAATTGTACACGGTAACGGCTGCAACGATGGGTCTTGACGCATATCACTCCAAAGAGCAATAGGATCTACACCCATACGTATATGTAGTTCGATGAGATAGTGGTACGTCAGAGCATTTGGAGAAGCACCAGCTATTTTCATCTGGTTCAAAATAAACATAACCTCTTCAGTAGAAAAATTCTTTCGCTGGGTGAGCACTTCCAAATAGGAATTGAAGAAACTAGTATTAAGCAAAGAGAAAGGCCGACTACAATCGATATTACGACCAATATCACTAGAAGCGCTGTCACCAGTATTTCTTGGTACTAATGTGCCTTTTAATGGCGGTCTAAAATCCCTCAATCCAATGGCAAAGACTTCCCGAACACGATCCATTCGTCCCAGAGCTGTAAAGGTACGCATAAGACATAACAACAAGTCTCGCGCCTGTCCAGCACCACCAGCAAATTCAATCAGCGACATGCGATCAGCGTGGAAAGAACTCTCGTAAAAGCGCACAACGGCATCAAGTTTCTTATTCTCCATACACTCAATTACATAAGCGAGTGGTGATAGCTTACTGGAGGAAAAATTCTCAGAGAAAGAGTTGACCGTTGGAGCGGCGCCCACACTGTTTGATAAAATTCGCATAGTTATATGAAATAAAAACGGGGCCTTACAAAGAAAGCATCTATGCAACATTATTAATTCCAAAAGAACGACTAGTCACTTCCTATACCGCAGAAAAACAAAGACGAAAAAAAGAAAAAAAAGAAAGAAAATTGAAAAAAGGCAGAATAGAATCAAAGGTTTGAAAATACGTCAAAAAATTAAAAAAAATCAATATCCTGTTTACATTTACCCCAACCATAGAAAAAAAAGGTTAAAAAAACTTGTACGACATAATCTTTTTCTTTCTCGTATACATTCCGAAAACAAAAAAAAAGCCTACGAAAAACAAAAGAATCTTTCACATACGCACAGCTCATACCACGTCCTCTTCACAAAAAAAAAAAAATCTATTATCCACTACACAAGCCCAGTAAAACAAAAAGAAAAAACTTTTTCAAACCCTCACACAAAGAAACACACATTTCAGGAGAAAAATGCAGAACATAACAGAAAAAAAACTTAACAAATCAAAAACAGTAATTTTCGGACTACCGAAATCACCCAAGAAAAACGACATGGAATACCACAACGGAAATAACTAAGAATACCATAAAAAAAAAATCAAACAAAGACAGCGAAACAAACAAAAAAAAAAAAAAAAAAAACGTTCCTAATGCACATTCATATCACTAGATCTAAAACACCCTAACGCCTCTCCAAAAAAGAAAGAGATCGCCGCACCAATTATGTACAAGAAAAGATATCAGCAACAAACACATCAATTTGAAGACATTTGACGGTCAATGTCACATCAATCATTTAAAGATAAAATACATCAAAGAAAAAAAATTAATTACTTGTCATTGACAACCAGTGCAGAGATGAAAGCGGCACCGATACCGCTGCCGTCCTTGGCGAGTTCCGCCCTCACGTCACACTCAGGGCCGAGGATGCGGTTCATGTTATCCTGGAACAGGCGGCGGAATGAGGGAAGCTTCTCAAACACCGAACCGTCGACGGCAACCGTAGCACGGCCTTGTGTATGTGCCTTTATAAGCGGGGCGCTGCAGAACATAGCAGCAACCTGTGCCGCGCGTCCACGAACCAGGCGACACACATCGCGGATCACACGCAGATCGGCAGTCTCACGCACATCAACACCGAAAAGTCGGCAGATCATACCGCGCGTGAACTGCAGACCAGGCATGCGGTCGGCAGAGACCATGCCCATGAACTTCGTCTCGAAGCTCCACGGCTTGGCCATTGCAGTCGCGAGGCTGCTGGGCAGGCAGTTCAGGTGGGCAAGGTGCACAATCACACGGCGGGCGACATCCCCCAGATACATGCCGGCAACCAACTTCTCCTGCGCCTGATGTCCACGGTTCAGTGAAGCAGCGTCCATCTCCTCGTCGTACGCGGAAATCGGAAGCACGAACTTGTACTTGGAGTCGAAGTTACCACATTCCATGTTGATTGGTGTCTGGGCCGCACCGCGGGCAACCACGGCGGGGTCCTTCTTCACGGAGGCAGCCGTCTCAAAGTAGCACGCATTGGAACCAGTGCCAAGGATCACGCCGACCTGCGCGTCGGGATCCTCAAAGTAGCGTGTGATGAGCGTGCCGACGGTGTCGTTGCAGAGCGCAACCACCTTCACCTTCACGTTTACGCGCTTCAGTGACGTCTGCAGAAGGTCTACCACATCCTTGCCCTCCACACCCTTCGTCGAGAATCCCTTAGTCCACTTGATCAGCAGCCCACGATCCACGCTCTTCTGGTCGGTGGGGAAGCTGAAGGTGAAGCCAAGCGGCACTGTGCGGTTCAGGTCCTCCGGCGCCTTGGTCTCCATCATCGTCTTCACGCTTCTGGCGATGAAGTCGAACAGGTCGGTCGCAGTTCCTTCCAGAGCCCTCTTCGGGATCACAAAGGAGGAGTCCACACGGTTCACCACCTTGCCCTCCTTGCACGACACACGCAGCACACGGAAGTTAGTGCCACCAAGGTCAAGTGCGTAGAACACACCCGTCGCCGATCTCGGCTTCGCCTTGTACACGTACGACGGCAGCATGCGAATCGTGCTCTCGCGACCCTCCAAGCCCTCAACCATTTCATGCAGCATGTACATCACAAGTTGATCGAGGTGATCCTTGCCCACCGTGAACTGGCATGCAAGGGACGCCATGGCAAGACGCTGCTTCACGTGGCGCATGGTCTCGCCATCACCCTCCTTGATGGCAATGTGTTGCAGCAGGTTGTTCAGACGATTTGACATGATTGTTATTTTTCTTTTGGTTGCTTGTTATATGTAGAGTAGTTGTGAGATTTCTACGGACAAAAGGCACAGTGTGGAGCAAAACAAGAGCGGCAAGAAGAACGTCAGCGCAAAAAATCCCAATAACCCCCCATTAAAAACCATTGCATAGCCACCCAATCACGCACACACACACACAAGGCACAAAGACGATTCTACAAGTAACACACCGTTTTTCAGATTACTAAGATCTCCGTTTTGATGACTATTTTTTCCTCCTTTTCAATTCCTGATTATTCCTCTTCATCTTAAACTACCACAAACACACACGAGATTCAGGAACACGCGGTAAGAGACAGTGAAGGTCAGATAACACGTTTCACCCCCTCCCCCCCCCAAAAAAAAATAAATAAATAAAGATAGAAGTAAATTCAAAAAAAAAAATTCATACCGAAAAAAAATTGTTTCAAGTACCAGTCTTCCAAGTGCGTTCGTGACTGCACCTCACAATCCTGCTGCCGCTCAATCATTTGTCATTGACAACCAGTGCAGAGATGAAAGCGGCACCGATACCGCTGCCGTCCTTGGCGAGTTCCGCCCTCACGTCACACTCAGGGCCGAGGATGCGGTTCATGTTATCCTGGAACAGGCGGCGGAATGAGGGAAGCTTCTCAAACACCGAACCGTCGACGGCAACCGTAGCACGGCCTTGTGTATGTGCCTTTATAAGCGGGGCGCTGCAGAACATAGCAGCAACCTGTGCCGCGCGTCCACGAACCAGGCGACACACATCGCGGATCACACGCAGATCGGCAGTCTCACGCACATCAACACCGAAAAGTCGGCAGATCATACCGCGCGTGAACTGCAGACCAGGCATGCGGTCGGCAGAGACCATGCCCATGAACTTCGTCTCGAAGCTCCACGGCTTGGCCATTGCAGTCGCGAGGCTGCTGGGCAGGCAGTTCAGGTGGGCAAGGTGCACAATCACACGGCGGGCGACATCCCCCAGATACATGCCGGCAACCAACTTCTCCTGCGCCTGATGTCCACGGTTCAGTGAAGCAGCGTCCATCTCCTCGTCGTACGCGGAAATCGGAAGCACGAACTTGTACTTGGAGTCGAAGTTACCACATTCCATGTTGATTGGTGTCTGGGCCGCACCGCGGGCAACCACGGCGGGGTCCTTCTTCACGGAGGCAGCCGTCTCAAAGTAGCACGCATTGGAACCAGTGCCAAGGATCACGCCGACCTGCGCGTCGGGATCCTCAAAGTAGCGTGTGATGAGCGTGCCGACGGTGTCGTTGCAGAGCGCAACCACCTTCACCTTCACGTTTACGCGCTTCAGTGACGTCTGCAGAAGGTCCACCACATCCTTGCCCTCCACACCTTTCGTCGAGAATCCCTTAGTCCACTTGATCAGCAGCCCACGATCCACGCTCTTCTGGTCGGTGGGGAAGCTGAAGGTGAAGCCAAGCGGCACTGTGCGGTTCAGGTCCTCCGGCGCCTTGGTCTCCATCATCGTCTTCACGCTTCTGGCGATGAAGTCGAACAGGTCGGTCGCAGTTCCTTCCAGAGCCCTCTTCGGGATCACAAAGGAGGAGTCCACACGGTTCACCACCTTGCCCTCCTTGCACGACACACGCAGCACACGGAAGTTAGTGCCACCAAGGTCAAGTGCGTAGAACACACCCGTCGCCGATCTCGGCTTCGCCTTGTACACGTACGACGGCAGCATGCGAATCGTGCTCTCGCGACCCTCCAAGCCCTCAACCATTTCATGCAGCATGTACATCACAAGTTGATCGAGGTGATCCTTGCCCACCGTGAACTGGCATGCAAGGGACGCCATGGCAAGACGCTGCTTCACGTGGCGCATGGTCTCGCCATCACCCTCCTTGATGGCAATGTGTTGCAGCAGGTTGTTCAGACGATTTGACATGATTGTTATTTTTCTTTTGTTTGTTTAACCTATGGTTTATATTAGCTTATAAAGTTTTTAAAAATATTCATTGTTTATGTAGATATTTGTTTTTGTTACAAAATATATATATATATATATATATATATATATTGAAGAGAAAAAGGAGGTATCTGTGTAATTCTAGTGTTTATGTTGTTATGTGTTGTTAAGAGATGGTGTAATGAAATGTATGGAATAGTAACTCAAGGTATTTTTGCGTTGTGTTAAGCAGAAAATGGTACTTTACAGTAGGTCGTTGAGTGCATCTTGAAATGCTTTCTGTGTTTTATGTATTGTTGATGACTGTGTTCGTGGAATTCCTTGTTTTTGTGGTCTTAGAACTGAAAGATCCACATGGCTACGATTTTTTACAAGCTGAAGTAAATTTTTCTGTGATGCTTGTGTGAGGAGTGAGAGTGCTCCGTAGAGTGGTTGTAGTTCTGTGTCGTGTAGTGAATATGAAGCCATTATGTTGTTTTCATCTATTGTAATGGATTTGATGCGAGAACGTTGTACTAGTGACTGTAGTACAGGTACTTTTGTAGTAGAAGTTGTTCTTGTCGTAGATGTATCCAGTTGTATTTCTTTAACAAGTTCCTTCTGCAACTCATTTGAAAGTCGTTCCCGCATATGCCTAAACTTTGCTGTCCCACCGAATGCAACAATACGACGGCATAGAGCACGATGTAGTGCGGGTGCATCACGTAAGATCAAACTGCGTGTTGTACCTTTTAGAATAGCCTCAACTACACCCATTTGATGAATCCCAACATCTACTGGGTGAAAGATAAGTTCCGGGACGAGAAATGCCTCATGAGAGAAGACAAGATGCTGTAATGTATGTTTGTCAGGAGCTACTACCTCACCTTTCAAGGCATCATTTAATTCCTCCTCACGGCATCCAAGTGGCATAAGTGATGGTACGGTTGGGAGATAATAACGTAATTCCGTGATATTTTTGCTAGTACTACTACTGCTAGTAATAGTACTATTATTATTATTATTATTATTATTATTATTATTATTATTATTACTGCTACTATTAGTATTGGTGATATTATTACTAGAACCTCTGCGTCTCTTTAAGCGTTGAGTTTCACGGAGCCTTGCGAGGGGGTTAAGTGCGACATAGCAGCAGCGCTCCATAATGTGGTTAACTAGCCAGCCATCTTCTGTCATATTAACTTGTGTAAATGATACAAGTTCTTTTAACCGATTAGCGAGAAGTTTACCTCCAACATCAACACGTACAACAGCATCTCGCAAAGGGATAAAGTCAACATATGGAACCACTGTGGTGGCGGAGAAACCGAAATCAACAACGATGCCACAACCAAAACTACCACTGTTATTATTCCCGCTGTTATCATTACAACAAGTATCCGTCTTGTTCTCATTCCTCTTACCATGGGTTTCATTATTATTATCATTATTATTGGCAGTTGGGCTTCCATGTAACAATGGAATCGACGCAGCAGCCACAAGAGCGAGAAAAGTGGAAGTCACAAACGTCACCGCACGAAAATTAAATCGTTGTGCCACTAAATAATGCAATACCTCCACCACCTGTTTCGGTGCTGCAAAAGGCACAGTGAGAAGCAGCTCCACATCACTCTCATCTGCAATAGCAAAAACCTGCAGTAGATATTCCCATATGTAACTCTGCAGTGCGGCATCCACAACAAAGCCACGATCAACAGGACGACGCACCATAAAGCCGTGAAAATGCGGTAGTTTAAACAACTGTTCACCAACAATACCGCGTCCAGCAAAGGCGGCAGCCCCAACACAGTTCGGAACAACTGCTTGTCGTGGTGGATGTGATACGGTATTCGGGGGGTCATATATGTAAAGTGCCTTTATCGTATACCCGCCATTATCTATAACAAGCACTGGATGACTTCCACTCATTTGAAAGTACACACAAGAAGAAAAAGAACAACAACACCCTAGAAATACCGTCAATGCAGAGAAGTACAACCACCAGGAAGAAGTGTTTGTTTCTCTTCCCCAAAAAGAAAAAAAAAAAAGAAGCAAGAAAATCGTGGAAAAAGAAGAAGCAAAAAAGAACTGAAACCCAAGCATAACCCACCTAGGAGAAGGAGGTCAAATGAGTAATAGCAATAATAATCAAAGCAAAAAAAAAAGAGAAAGTAATAGAAATATAATGAGGGATCAATATCACATCTTGCTTACACCCTCACAGTTTTTCTCCGCTCAGCACCTATCATGTACATTACATTATCATTCATCAATACTCTAACACTAACACAGACAAAAAAAAAAAAAAAACACGCGCCTCCTTTTTTGAAAATTTTCTTTCTCTGACTCTTACAATCACTCTTGATTTCCCTCCATTGGGTCTTTAGAGTCTTCCACTACGTCAGCAAAGAGCATGCGTGCAAATTCATCTGTGTTGATTTGATGATCCTCATCCACGTAAGCATCCGCCAGGACCTCATCCACCTCTTCTGTGGTCAATCTAAATCCCAAGTTCAGCAACACATGCCGCAACTCTGCAGTTGTAACAAATCCATCGCCGTCTGCATCCAACACACGCAGTGCCTCTCGCACCTCCGCCTCTGTTGTCACTTGTTGCTGCATTGACTCCGCCGCGTCCAACACTTGTTGCTTGTGAACCACACCGGTGTTATTTGGATCGAGCAGCCGCGCCGCAGCGTGTACTTCCGCCTCTGTTGGGCAAAAACCCCAGGAACGCAGCAACGGGCCGAGTTTTGTTGTTGGGATACTGCCGTCGGAGTCTTTATCGAACATGAGGAACTGCAGCGCGAGGCGCCCGCGCTGCTCCGCGGTGAAGGGCATCCTCACACTATCAGAAATAAAAAAAGAAGAGAGAGAAATAAATAAATAAATAAATAGACATAAAGATATAGATAAATAGATAGGGAGCGAGGAGTAAGAAGAATAGGTTCAAAAGAAGCAGGATCTCTCCCATTGGCTGATACCTGAGAGGAGACTAAGAAGTTTCTCCTGATGCACTTCTCAAATAGTCATCGAGGTTACTTTTAGCTCTCACGACAAATACTGTACATATATATTAAATATTATTACCACAGGTGGCGTTAAGCGATATGCATCACCGCCAATCAAGATGTTGTTGTTGAGAGAGCAATCGAACGAATTCTTTCACCGAACGCCGTAGTACTGCATCTTCTTCCCCAAAGTTGTCATCGGCAACACATAGTAATTGGGGAATAAAACAACTCGTCATAAATTGGCGTGTATCATCGTCCTTTAACGTAATTTTTTCACTCTTTACAAGTTCTACTCTATTAAATGGGATTGTTGCCTTATTTTCCTCCCTTTCCTCTTTTTTTTTTCCTTCTTGTTCTTGCAATCGCATAGTCTGGAGTTGAGAGCATAACACTCCACCATCGTCAGGTACGGTCTGCAGTACTCGTACAAGAAGTGCCGCAGAAAGTGAGATAAAAGAAGAAGAAGTTGTCCTCAACAACAGACGGCGTACAACAAGAAGAAGACTTCGTTTCTGCCATACATCTAACAATGATATAAAGTAAGCAATAGCCTCTATCAACTCTACAAAAAGTTCAGGCGTACGCATTGCATAAATAAGTGTTCTAACAAGGAAAGAGTAAACGCCATGTTCAAGCAGTAAAGGTACGTTTTCTGGAAATGATGCACACCGACGAAAGAAATGTACGGCGTGACGTTTTATATCTAAATTGTTTGCATGTGTATTAGACGCCTTTACCACAAAGTCTACAACTACACCAATTTGAGACAAAAGAACTGCTAACGGTGCGTGGGAAAAATCATCTAATATATTCACACAAGTTGAATCTCGTGGAATATACACAAGAGTAGCAAAAAGTCGTACACCTTCTTTTTGCATTGTAGCGTTATCACCATGTCGTTGCAAGGCAGTAAGTACATGACTAATAACCAAACTATGCAAAAATCCTTCAATGTCAAGACGAGCGGCTTCAGCTGCAATAGCAGCCGCTTCCACCTGGATATCTATAACACCTTCGTATCGTTCCATAACATCAGCGATAATATCATAGAAAGCCTTACCCCCGCTTGTATTATTATCATCTATCTCAGTGGTTTTCTTCTCATCTTTTGAAAGAAGCATTGGAGTGGCAGCGGCTTCAAAAACACAGCGTCCACATTCCTCATGATGCATGAGGTAACGTAATATACGTAATGCAGCCATTATGATTTTTGGACGTTTTGTATTTAGACATAAAAGAACAAGTTGAGGAGTTTCACATTGCTTCAATACACTAGGTTCATGTATAAATGTTGTCGCTTCCTCAACAACCCAGTAATACACCTGATCAAGACGATCCACAATCGTGTTAATGTGTTCAAAGTCAGTAGACTCAATAGGAGTACCGTTATTGTTCACAAGAGACCGTAGTGATGCGATACATATCTCCACCTCTGCAGGTTCTGGAGGTTGTGAGAAGTGTTCATCCCATACTTTTGTTATTTTTTTTCGTCCTTCTCCTGTTGCTTCTATCTCTGTTGTACAGCTGCCAGCATCGTTGTCATCTGTTCCAATCACAACTTCACGGAGAGATGTTGTCATTTGATAGAAATTCTCTTATTATCAGGACTATATATATATATATATATATATATATTTATATTTATATTAGATCACGCCTTTCCAAGCCGTGACGTACCCAACCTCCGTCCTTTTGTAAAGAAGAGGAAAAAAAAAAGAATAGTGAAAAACACACATAAACGAAACGGTAAACAAAGCAGAGAAAAAACCAAAACTAAAACCAAGAATGTAAAAAAAAAAAAAAAAAGCAAATGAAGTATATTCCGAAAAAAAAAAAACACTTTGATTATATATATATATATATATATAGGTAGGCCTGGTAGTCTGCCCTAAAAGAGCAGATGGGATGGAAGTACTGCATTAAGGCCGAATGGTGATACTGTCGCCTTGGGAGGGGCGGAGTAGCAAAGATAGGGATACCAATGAGTTAAATGTGTCTAGCACGAATTTTTTTACTTAAAAACAACAACCACAACAAATAAAATTAATAACTCTCTCAAAGAAAGAGTATTGCAAAAAGTAAGTAAATAATCAATAATAATAATAATAATAATAATAATATTGCTACTACTACTACTACTACTACTACTACTACTACTACTACTACTACTAATAATAATAATAATAATAATAATAATAATAATAATAATAATAATAATAATAATAATAATAATAATAATAATAATAATAATAATAATAATAATAATAATAATAATAATAATAATAATAATAATAATAATAATAATAATAATAATAATAATAATAATAATAATAATAATAATAATAATAATAATAATAATTTCGAGCTAATAATATTCATTTCCCTACGATCTTGTTGATGGAGGTTCCCGTACGATACGGTTCGCCATACCCATGAGATTGATCGGTGCTGTTCCATCAGTTAGTAAAAATCCCTTAAGCCCCAATGCTTGTAAAAGCTTAGATTTCAATTCCGGACCTGCACGTGCCATTGCCTCAATGGTTGCCCTTCCAAGCGCCTTCATTATATTTTCAAACTTTGTCGCCTCAATATCTGCAAGTGTTTTAACTCGTGCCACTGTTATCTCATTCATCGCACGACGATGGGCGAGATCTAATTCCATTCGCTCACGCTGCATCTCTAGTTCCACATTCGTCATCACCTCCTGTGCCTCACAGCGGGTTGCCGTTACATCTACTTCTTTTTGTACTTCAACCAAAAGTGATTCACTCTCAGCCAGTGCCTGTGCTTTGCTGGCACCACTGAGTTCAATAACATTATTAGCAGCAGTAACGTGAAGTAGTGTAACGCGTTCAGCCTCGGCGGATGCTTTATCTTTCATAAGTTGTAGCTCAAGTGCTCCTTTTGCCTCCTGTTCTAGTAGCATAGCTTGATGAGAAGCCTCATTTTCTTGTGATTTAGTGATAATTTCCACAGCGAGTTGAACACTCTTCTTTAAAGCATTACGTGTGTTTAATTCAACAGGTTCCACACTTCGAACATCCACGTTAGTTATTATCAAACCATTAACAGGGAAGTATAGACTATCGCCACGTAATTCTGTTACACCAGAAACATTTCGAAATATGGCTTGACGAATTAGTGAAGAAGAGTTACGATGAAAATTATCAAATGTTTCTCCAGCAATAGCGGCTCGAATGCGATTGGCAAGTGTCATACAAACTCTTCCCACAAAATCTGGAACTGCAAAAGCAATACTTTTAATACGGTTTCTGTCGGTTGTATCAAATTCCCAATTATATGCAAGATTAAGCTCGAGACGAGCGTGATCAAGTGTTTCCACTTCAATGATATCTGCCATAAAATCAGGACCAAGAAAAAGACAGAGTGAGTTAATAGAGTTAGCCACTTTTGGTAGACCACCAGAGAGTGAAATGGGTGTAAATTCATCATTTGGTTCAAGAAAAACAGCGGCAGGCCCAGCTTCCACACGGCTTGTATTTTTACTTGAATCATACAACTGTACCAATGCATTATGTGGTACTTTACAGGAGATCACATGATGTGTTGTATATAGTCCTTCCGCTGCCGCTAATTCCGATGCTTTAGTATCATACACAGAGAGTTGTTGTGATGCCAATAAGCGACGAACGAGTGGATCAATTGGTTTTTCCCATAGTACTTCATCCTCACTGAGCATTAGTGCCTGTCCATGCATTGCAGTTATACGACCAGTACGTATATTTCGTACATAAACGCCGTTATTGCCGCCAAGTAACATTCTCTCACGCCGTTCCACCACACGTACTTCAAGTGGTGGGATATAACTGCATGGACCACGCACTAACCAACGAGAAGAAATAATACGTTGTTGATTTTCTTCATCTGTGAAAGTAGTTAGTGCTTCTACAAGAAGGGCCTCATGGTCAGCAAGAAGATACGCTTCCTTTATTTCATTATCTGAAAGATTTTCATCAGGTTGTAGTAAAAAACTACAAGGACCTTTACGAAGTTCACGTTCACCATAATGACAAATACCATCTCGTACAACGTTTAAAACCACGCAATACTGTCCCCAACGAAGAATCGTGAGTTTAACAGGTTCTACAATTTCTTCGTGCTCATTTGGTAAAAACACAGGAACTACATCATGCGTTACAAGCCATTTCTCTCCTGCCATGCGTTCCTTATTGTAGTGCGTATCATAAAAAGAATTAAGTGCTCTTACATGTAATGCCAGTGTGGGTGACAGTACCTTTCCCCTCAATATACTCAAGACTTTTGTATTTGGGTTTGGAAAATACATCCCAACTTTTTGCACACGCCATACTTCACCAAGACTTCTTGCTGTTCCATCGGCTTCCACAAAATCCAAAGTGGCCTGCATTAACAACGCCCCATCCTGTGGAATAATAATGGGCTCCACCGACTCCTGCACTTCCTCCTCCACACGTGGAATATACACACCAGGCCCCTGCATTAACCACCGCTCCCCAGCCCGCCGCTGCCGCCTCACGCCGGTGTTTGCCTCGGTGTATGTGTAGTCCGCCAGGGCGTGCAGAGCAATCGCCTCGCGGGACGTGAGAAGACGCAGCGGCCGCACTTCCGACGCGGTTTCGCCCGGCTGCAGCGGGAACGGCGGGCCACTCAGCCGCACAGTGCGGTGCCCATCACTCCGCAGACACTCGCAATAGTGATTGGGGGGAATCACAATATGTGGCTGCGGTGTACTGTGCAGATTGACGTGGTGGTCAAGTAACGTGAAACACTGCGGGCCCTCCACCAGATGCACCTCGCAGGTGTTATTGTCAAGAATGTGGACATACTCATACGGCCGCAGACGTATAACACGGTCAACCATGACTTATTGTCGATATATATATATATATATATATATATAGGCAGATAGATAGAGTGCTAGAGATGGGAGGCTAGATCTCTTTCCTTTCTTATCGTTCCGTTTCGTTATCTCTTGTAATTAAAGAGAACTCCGTGTAAACTCGATTGGCTGGTTGTGCTTTTAGAACGAAACCCACACGCAGAGATACACACCACTCGTAAAATTGCAAATATAAATAAAAACACTTATTTCTGGTAGATTGATGAACTACACTAATGCAGCAAAAAAACTAGACGACATGTTCAGGTATTTATGCGTGTGGAGGTGAAAAGGTAACACCCCCCACAAAAAAAAAAAAGAACCCCAAACCCCACAAACAGAGAGACAAAAAAAAAAACAAATACAATAGAAAAGAAATAAAGAACTGAGGAAACATTCAAAACAAAAAAAAAACACTCTGTAATCAAAAATAAAAAAAAAACACACACACATACATACTTACATTACATACATACACACTCACTCACTCACTCAGACAGAAAAAAGAGAAGTCTAGAACTTCTGTAGTGGTTCTGGACATCTATTATGGTATCTAGCATATGTATTCTCTATCTCATTCTCATTCTCCCACACATTCTCAGCAGTTTATTTACTCTCACACGCAGAAATACACAAAAACAGAGGGATGCCAGTAGACACAGTGGATACCGCACTCTAGGTAGATGTAGCAGTTCTCACACCCAATGCAAGACACTGAAGAAAAGCTGCAGCGTGTTCCGCATCTGCACGATCCTTTCCACACACTCCAGCAAGGGACTGCGTGAATACCTGCAGGGCATCACGATAATCTTCTGGCGTGACTCCAATTTTCTTTTGGCGTTTTCCAATCCCACGAAGTACTGCTGCACTTTCACCCCATTCCCCTCCAACTGCTATACCCCGCATTGTAACAACAACGATATGAAGAAAAGAATAATTGTATAGTTCCTCTACATTTACAAGCGATATCTGACCTTCTCCTGCAGTAGTCTCTTCAACATTACATTTTCCCTCCATATTATTATTATTATTATTATTATTATTATTATTATTATTATTATTATTATTATTATTATTTGCATTATTACTATTATTCTTATCGGTATTATTATTTTTATCGCTATTTTTCTTATTGTTGGTAGTGGTAGTGGTAGTGGTAGTGCTATTCTTCTTGTTTTTATCCATGTCCTTGGTATTTTCTTGCAATGAAATGGGAGTCCTTCTGTAGCTCTCAATATCGGCAAACACCATGCGGACCCATGGGTCTTGTATAATAGATGACAATCGAAACGCAACTGTACGCATGACCTCATTCAACAACGGTGCCAATGCGCACTCTGGGATAATTGACAGAGTTCCCTCACCATTATTATTATTATTATTATTATCAGCAACAAAAGCAGAGGACTCTTGATTCACACTCACTGAAGCTGCAGATAACATGGCCCACACTGCAAGAGCCTTTTTGAGTATGCTAGAGGGAAAAGAAATGGGAGAGACGGCGTATGTGTATGTCTTGGAAAGGAGATTAAAAGGATCATTCTCGTACGCCTCTGCATTCATTTCCAACACCCGTTGAATACGCTCCAGTGCACGGGGTGTACATGGATTCTTATTAGCGCAGAGATGCATGATTCGCTTATTCCGCCGCACAAGACGCAGTAACTGTTCCGCCCCGCTCTCATGTATATTGTTACCTCCGATTGAAATGGATTGGAGACATCGGTGTTTGTGAAAGAGTGCGGCGAGACGGTAACATGTGATATCCCCAACGCTATTCTCATCTAACTGCAGTGTAGTGAGAGATGGACAATGAAAGAGTGTGGCGAGTAGAGGGGCGAGGGCGTCATCGCCAATCAACACCGGCCGCAAGTCCACAGAGTGTAATGCAGACCAATGGCTCGTGTTGTTTCCATCATTTTCCTGCATTTGATTTCCCTCGCTATTTTCCTCCACTGACCGCAGCAACTGGAGGACGTGGGCTGCTGTTTTGAGTGTTTTATTAAAGTATTGTTCAAAGAAACTGCGGTAGAAGTAGTACAGGGCATCCAGTGGTACGGCACCGTACGGTACGGTGGATTGCTGTGGGAAAACAAACATTGTGTGTGGCTGCAGTTTTGGCAATCGAAGTAACGATCGCGCGGTGTCCTCAGCCGCGAGCATCAACCGCAATGGTGCCGAGGCATCAATGGCACGCACAATAAGTTGAATCTCCACACCAGCCCAATCTGTATATTCGTCTGTTTCCGTAGTTAATGAATTGGAACTGTCAATGTGCAAAGAAGTGGAGGAGTCAAGGAGACCACGTTCGTACAGTACGGCCGCACTAACACGGGCAGTGGCCAATCCACAGTTGTGTTCT
This sequence comes from Trypanosoma melophagium, assembly GCF_022059095.1. NCBI lineage: Eukaryota > Euglenozoa > Kinetoplastea > Trypanosomatida > Trypanosomatidae > Trypanosoma > Trypanosoma melophagium. The sequence continues at coordinate 56,061 of NW_027125154.1, read as the reverse complement.
CCCACATCATTTAAGGACTCCATCATAACAGTACGGCGTGCAATAGTAGTGGATACACCAGAGCGTAAAAAAATAATATCCAGTACCAATTCTAACGATTGTTTTTCCTCAATAGGCTTACGTAAATCATCCTTCTTTTCAACATTATTGTTGTTAAGCATAGTGCTACTTGACGCAGTGCTAGACACAGCACCACTAATACCAGTAGTAGTATTAGCAGTAATAACATGAGAAGCACGCTCCAGCATAACAGGAATAAGTAATTCATCTGCTATTTCTGCATCCTGAAGTGCATACATGTTAGATCGTACAGATTCTCCTATACGTTCCAGTGCTTCTGTGCTAACAGGGGCAACACTGGCCCGCACACACAACTGTGTATCACGGCGTGATTTCAACTGTTGCTGTAACGTTAACCCTTTTATCCGCACCTCTGAAATCATCACCGCAACACAACCAAAGAATAAAACTTCATGATCTGACATTGGCTGGCGCTCTTCTGTTGGTAGTTCCCCTGTATAGACCTCTGAATACATCTCTTTAGTAGTGTATGTAATAAATATACAAATATAAATGGAATATAAATGTATTACTTCTACTATGAACTGTTTAACACCCCTTGGTGTATCGTTTTCTTTTATCTACGTTTTTTTCTTTCCCCCCTGATTCCACGAATAATATATATTGCTAACGACCCCACCAAAAAAGAACAATAATCAAAAAGAAAAAAAAAGAAACAGAAGCAAAAAAAAAAAGATACATATGGAAACGACCCGAAAGGTAAAACAGTACAATGAGTGCAGAATAATGGAATCAAAAGAAGAAAAAAAAAAACACTCTTTATTGTTCTTTTATTTTCGTTTATATTCCATTGCTCTATTTCGACTCCATCCGAGTAGTACATGCGTGGTTGCAAATGCGTTTTTTTTTGTGTGTGTAACACAAAGTTCTCTCCAATTTGATGTATATATACAGCTATTTTTTAATTCCTTTTTTTTTCTTTTACATAAAGTGGAATTAGAAAAAAACAAGAAGGCTCATTACGCCAATAGTGCAAATGGAAAATAACAATATGGCCGGAAACACATACACATAGACCCATATATATATCCCGGCCTAATAAAGAGACGGGGAAAGGGGAAAGAAAAAAAAAGATATTTACGCGCATACGCAAAGACCACTAATAAATAGTATACATATTGCAAGAATGGAAATGGGAGTGGTGGCGATGCTGACGAGAAAGGACATAAGAAGGGTCACAACCAAAAAAAAAAAAAAGAGAGTAAAAAAATTCTCAACATCGATGGCGTTGTTGCCACCACCACCACCACCACCCCACCACTATTATTCTTCTTGTTGCTGGTTCCACTTACTGATACGAGCCATAGCCAATACAACAGTAACCCGCCCAGGCACGTGGGGAAAAGCGGAAAAAGCTTTCTTCTAATAGTGCACGAATGGCCCAGGCGAGGACTAGGGCCTTATGTCGATGCAGATCTGCTGTATCACGCGCCCCAGTCTCGTCTTTACTGTTTGATGGATTCATGGGTGCCTGCACAGATGCGGTGGCGGCCCGTGCGGAACTGTGTGTGGAGGGGCCCCGCTGTTGTTTCTTGTGTGCCTCTGCGAGGAGTTCGTAGAATTTAGAGAAGAGATCAGACGGCACCATGTCTGGTGTGCACCACTGCCCCACAATCACACACGGCACCCCACCAGAGAGAAATCCCCGGATGAGTCCCTGCACATCATCGTGTGTACCCATCACACGAGAAGTGGACATGTTTGTATGACTCATCACCACAAGTTCCGCATAGAGTTCCATCCGGGCAATCTCTGAGGATCGCAATAGTACAATTTGCTCCCGCGATGCCGCAATGCAAATAGCACCAGCCGTTCCATCATCATTACGTGTACCACTTGTGGTGGAGGCCGCAATGTGCACTATACGACTCTTTGGCAGTAACTCACGAAACGTATTAAGATCATCCACAACTGTTTCAGAGGTTGTGGTTCCACTCGCCTCATCCATGTGCCGCTTGTGTTCGGCGAGTGTACGCACAACGGCGTTGCCTTCACGTGTGGAGCGCAGGGCATCAAATGGAAATAAAACGTGGGCGAGTAAATGCATCGCAGGGGTCTCAGCCTCACGCTGCACAAGTACGACATCTCGATAGAGATCACGCTGCAACACACGGCGCACACTAAGTGCAGAGAAAGCGCACTGTGTGGCGCAGAAGGCAAGTTGAACGGCAAAGTCTTCAACGAGGAAATTACCATTACGGGCAATAAGGGCGTTAAATGGAACAAGCCATAGTCGTTCTGTAGGAATGAGCGTAATGACACCATTCTTACTGAGAAACAGTGGATCAAGTGCACGAAGGAACTCTACAACGGGGTCCACAAAGATAGCGTAAAGTGTCTGTAGCGGTTCTACCCATGAACGTTTCGGAAAGGTCATAATGATATCTTCCGCCACGTTATTACTGTTACTATTATTATTATTATTATTATTATTATTATTAAGAGTAGTTGTAGTGCCGGTACCGGTAGCAGTAGTAGTACCAGTAGTAGTATCAATAGTAGTATTGGTGTTATTTTTGATGTTATTACTATTGTCGCGGTTCGTGCTATTGCTAGTAGAAAATGGATCGAGCAATAACTCACGGCGTACCACTTCTACAAGACTGTTAATAGAAGGCACTTTAAAGTCTTTCGTAACACCAACTTCAACAAAGCGCATCTCATTACCCTGTGGTACAACCCACATCAATAATTTTTCCTCTATTGTAAAACACCGCTCTTCAGATGACCATTCATACCGTTGTGTTACAAGTTGATAAATAAATGGAGAACGTATTTGCGAGGAAGTTGCCACAATTTGATCAAGTGTAGGTTGAGCTGTGAAGTTTACCTTTAGCTTTTCAAACAGTAGATCGCGATACTTGCATAACAAACTTCGTTCTAGCACTTCAAGTGCTTCACGATAGCGATATGTACTTGCGATGCTTGAGATAAGATACTTGTAACTTACCGCCTCCATTAAACCTATATAATCTCTTGGAATAGATCCCATTAGTTTTGAACTACACACAGCGTTAGCATCATTGCCATTAGTGGATTTTTTGTTATCACCACCACTACCAGTACCACCACCAGAAAAACTGTTGGAATTCACTTTCCCGTTCTTACTGTTGCTGCTCATCTCACTGTCATTTAAGTGGACATTTTGTACAATTCCCAGTTCAGATAATGCACCCCATTCTAGCAATGCCGCACGCAATAATGATTCCGTCACAGCATAACGTGCCCGTTGCCAATTCACCAGTGCACTAAATGTATGCCCTGCTGCACGCAATAATGGATCACCAATTTCTACGGCAAGTGATTCAAGTATGTCAAACTGTGTTTGGGCGTGAGTGAGTTGATTAGTGGCAAGATAGTAGTTCCCAATCTGCGCCGCTGCAAGTGCTGCAAAAAGTTTATGATACTCTGAGAACTTATCACATGAAGCCATATCGGTCCACAGTGTGCAGAGCATAATGCACTCTTGATAGTTATAGCGAGATGTACGCATCCAACTTAATGAGAGTGTATCCTCTGTATCAAAACAGCGACGGGCGAGAAAACAGGCAACATCATCAAGTGACTGTGTGATAATACTCTCAAGTTCACGACTTGCACTTCCACCAATACGCTGTAATACAAGACGAGATGCCGCCCACGTTTCGACCGCTTCCTTTACAAGTAGTAATCGTGGCCACTCATTCACATACGCCTCTGTATGCTGTACTAAAACATCTGTTCCAGGAATAATAAAGTAGTCATCATCTGTCACTTTTTGTGGTTGTTGATTTTTTGCCTGTTCAAATAGTCGCAGTGCCGATTCATGACAACGACGAAATACGGCATGTTGAACATCTTTTCGGGCCTTGTGCATATCTGACTCCCATTTAGCGTTATGGGATTTTTGTGCTACTTCCATCGCACGTTGGAATGAAGTATCAGCTTCTTCAAGCTTATCACGTTCGAGATGATCTACACCCTCACGTACAAGCAGCTCATAGCTGAGGCGTTGTAGATTGTTCGTCAATACCGCCATCCACTCTCGATTCTTCTTCTTTACTGCAATACTCATTGCCTCATTCCATGCAGTGTACGCTGTATCAAAATCATGTTTTACATAGCAGCGGCATCCAGTGTTAAAAAGTCGTTGGAACTGTTCACTACTGTCGAGTGCCATCCACTGCGGACTCACCTGCAGTAATCCCAGAGGGATATCATCCTCATTATTATCATCGACATTTTCAATTAAATTATCATTATCTGTTATTAATTTTTCTCTATTTGATGATGTTTTGAACTCCCGAGGATGTAGTTCTGTGTCTTCACTCCCAAACGGCATATTATCAGCAGGATTGGTGTGAACAATATCGCCATCTGTCTCTGCAAACGGGTTTTCTGTTTCATTCACACCACCACTAGGGGAATCCATATTGGATTCTTTATTCTTCCCTTCTTTACCATCTCCTTGCTGTTGCTGTTGTTGTTGTTGTTGTTGTTCTTGATATTGTTCTTGCTCTTGATGTGGTGGTGTTGTTGATGTCAATGGGACGGTATCTGTATCAGCATTTGTATCTATTGTATCAGTAGATTCTTTTATTTCTTTTTGGGCAGGAGGAGGTGTTTTTTTATCCGTTATTGACTCCAAAAGTATAGCTTTTTTCTGATTATTCATGCTTTTCTCTAGAAGCATTAACTCCTCTCGTGCACGATCTGCAACCCTACTTGCCATACTGGAATTAATTTCACGAAACAGTAACGCCTTTTCACGGTACCGCCGGAGGAGTTGTTGTCGTTGCAGTTCTGGCAGTCGTGTGGATTCCCTTGACGCAATAGCAGGAATTGGTGGACGTGGTTGAATACTTGTAATCGCCGGAGCACCTTTAGATGCAGGTGAGAATGTCTCACGCTTCAACACTGAGTATCGTTTTATTCCTCCTCTAGCTATTGTTGTTGTGGTGGTGGTTGGTGCACCTGCCATAGTAGTAGTAGTAGTAGTAGTAGTAGGAGAAGCTGATGTTGTTGTTGTTGTTGTTGCTCCTACTGTTGTTGCTGTTGATGCTGCAGTTGTTGTTGCTGTTTCCTTCACCACTGGTGGTAATAATGAGAGTGATGGCACCTCTGTAGCCGTTCGTGCTTGCAGGGAACTCATATATCCACGTGATTGTTGAAGTTGTTGTTGTTGACATTGTTCATCAATCTCTGAGAGAACCAGCTGTGGTGTCTCCTCCATGGCTCTCCGCCGGTTGGCGGCTGTAACGACGCCTATTTTATATATAATGGCCTCAAACACATCCGTTTCAGTGAGATCCAAAAATGTGATGCGTGGATTGCGCTCCACCAGCAGTAACAGCCGTTTGCCGCCTGTGGCCGTAATGGGATTACTGCGAAGACTCACTGATTTCACACCCATGTGAGACTCCAACACAACACACAGTTCCTCTACGGTATCGTTGTTGGCGCCGTTACCATCAAGATTGAGCTGCGTGAGGGTTTGGCAATAGGCAACGAGGCGAATAACCGGCCGCAGACCCCGCGGACCCAAATAATTGTTTCCGAGCATTAATTGCACTAATGAGTGCATCGCCCCACGATCTTCAATGTACTGCAGCACCGCAGAGTTGGCGCGGCATCCTTCCTCAGCGCAGTAGGAGCGGTACAAGTCGCAGATATTCACACGTTCGCCCATACCATGTACGTTTACCTACTTTCTTCTTTTTTTCTTTCCTCCTTCTCTTCTCTTGTTGCTGTAATGGAATTGGTGCTTTCTCTCTCGCTCTATCTTTTTTTTTCTTGGTTTGTTTGTTTCCTTCGCAAGCGCTCAGAATGTAAAAAGAAAAAAGTACAGAGAGGTGATAAAGAATGTATATATACATGGTCAAAAAAAAATATATATATATATATATATAGATAGATAGATAGATAGAACACAACTAATATAATAACAGGGAAAATAAAAAGTCAAAGTTTTACCCACAATACTCACTTGCAGACGCAAAGACAAGAAAGATCTAATCTAAAGATTCTAGAAACGATACACTTTTTTCGCAGTGTTATTGTGATTGATGATACTGTTGATGCCGGTGATGTTAGTGGTGGTACCCGTCAGGAGTTGTTCAATACGTTTCATACTTTCCTCCCTTGCCTGTTGTTCGTGGTAAATAGCATTCTGCAGTTGTGCGCATGTCTCTTTGAAAAAACACAAAAACTCCGATTCCTTCTTCTTGTGTTGTTGAAGCCACACTCGGTGTTTCTCCAACTCCCGCTCAACATTCTGTTCCTGTTGCTGCCGTGTATCAGTCAATTTAGTTACCACAATTTCTGAGAGTCGTGAAACCTGTTCAGCGAGATCCTCCACAATACGTTGCGTCGCATCAAAACGCTCTCGTTCACGCTCCTGCTGTTCCCTCACAAGCCGCTCCTTTTCTTCCACCACCGAATCACGCCCAATACACTCTGCCCTTTCTAGAGCCTGACGCGTTAATGCTGTCGCTGAACGCCAATCTTTTTGCATCTGTACAATATCTTGGCGGCACTTTGTCTCTGCTGTACTAAACTCATTGCGGGTAGTCGCGATATCCCGCTGCACAGTGTCCAGCTGATTATGGAGATCCCGCTCGCATTCCTTTTCGCGGCGCTCCATGTACTCCAGCCTACTCAGCAGACTGCAGAGCTCCTCCCGCGAGCAGCTCATCACTATAGTAAAACAAAAGCAAATAAAAAAGAAAGGGAAATTGAAAAGAAGAAGAAGAAAAGTTACCGTTGTAAGTTACACAGCAAAAAAAAAACAGGAGAAATCCCTTAGAAAGAATTGAAGTGATAGGACAGGTAGACAGCTTTGCCAAACCACTACAGATAACCCTAATAATAGTAATAATACTAATAATATTTAAATCAGCGCTTCGATTAGAGAGAGCTGTACAGCAGAATCAGAAATATTATAAATGTATGCATATATATATATATATATTTTGTAATTTTTTCCCTGAAATGCTACAGTGTTACGGCAGACATGCGTTGTAGGAGCCGCTGCACTTGACATTGACGTCGTGCTAACTTCATCCACTCCTCAGGCCGGTGCATGTATAACTCCACACAACACTTTCTCATTACTTTTCGCGCAATAAAACCACGCATTTGCGGACGGTTTGTACCCGAAGTGTTACCTTCTGCATCTTCCTGTTGCTCTTGTGTTTCTTCATAATCCTTCATTTCTCCTGGTACACGACGCAGAGTACTGTAAATAGGTACCAAAAGCTTCACCAGTTCCTCCTTCAGTCCAAGGGATCCAACTTCATATAAAACTTCCACCACGAATGCTGCACACTTGTCATCCACTAATACTGGTAGTAATTCCTTGATTCGGCGAAGAAATCGCATTAGAGCAGTTTTCTCATCTTTTCGCTCATCCACGTTCTTTCCAGTCGCACTGGAGGAGGAAGCGGCGGCGGCAGTGGAAGAAGAGGAAAACGCGTGCAAACCTGCTGCGGCACGAAGATACTGCTGTACCACAAGACTACCCTTTGTCTGTCGCATAAGCGTATCAACATCAGCAAGGCATAACTTATCCATAGCGTGAATAAACATGGCTGATGCCGAGGTATTAAAGTGAAGAATACAACGTGACACATCATATCCTTTCTCTCGCATACCACCATCCACAAGAAGGTACTGCGCGGCACCTTTCGTGCAGAGTTGTTTCATCGCAAAGCACAACGTTGTCGTTACCGACTTTTGAAAATCTGTAGAAACAGGAAAATAACGTACCCCTTGTGCAACATCAGCATACAAGTGCTGCTCAATATCCTTTGGGATTACTTCACCACCGCTACCACCACCACCACTTCCACGGTTATCTAAGACTACAGCTATATTATCCTCATCATTTGACGCGTTGGGTAGGCCGGAAAATGCACATTTGCGGGTAAAGAGAAGAAGCACTTGTGCCAAGGCTGGTGTAGAGAGAAATATTTCTAGTCTAGGTTTCAGTAGTTTCTCCCAAATACGTTCCAAGTGCAATGCCGTCGGGGTAAAAAGCACAAGATCCTGTATAGTATATGCCGCCTGTGAGACACGATCCACAGCGGGATCAAGAAGTTCATCCATCGTTTCTAATAAAACATCAAGAGCCTTATCCCAACATGTTGGGTATTCATCCATATTGGGTACATCTGTTCCCTCTTCCTTCTTCTTCTTTTTCTCATCCTCCTCTTCTCCTGTCTTATTATCTGCTATTTCACGCATAATCTCTTTAAGTCGTCGTTCCTTTGTAGATTTTGGAATTGTCTTTGCCTCTACTTCAGCTGCTCTACGTGTAGCGATTAAATCACATGCCTCCAGAACTTTTGTTGGCACTGGAACCTTCACATATGCTTGAAAAATATGACATCCCATAGGATCCAAGAGAAGGCTTCGTAGCAACGTTGAACTCTTCTTATCATTGCGGATATTGCCGTCATTGACAGATTCCAATCGCTGACGTACCGCCACGTCTACCGCTGTGCCTTCCTCACTCACTCGTAGGAGATTCTGGACAATAAAACTTGCAGTTGGTGTGCTTGCAATGGCGAGCCAGAGACCCACCACAGACTGGTTGCGATTGTCAAAGAATGTTGTCTCTAATGACTGCATGAGTGCTGTGGCTAAAGTCTCTAATTGCGGCATGAACTTGATGGGATACTGCAGTGGTGGGGCACCTCGAATAGTGCGTCCGGCGAGAAGTAATACAATGGAACGTACTGCACGAGCTGCGACTTCATGCAGGACAATATCATCTGCCCGCTCTGCGAGTTCGTCTACCACACCTGTGAGAAGTGTCGCGACACTCGGAACCCCGCCGTCTGCGTGGGCGCCAGGGCCGCCTACAGTCATTTCCGCCGCGAGTGTTGTCCCCCCGTCGCCCATGTCAATAGTCTCTGCGGGTGAATTGGAATCGACTTGTTGTTGCGATTGTGCCTCCGCGGCGAGGGCGGCGGTGAGTCGTGCGACAAGGGCCTCGAGAACATAACTGGCGGTGGGCGATGCCGCGGTGTCATACACGCGCCCCAGCAGAACGTACAAAAGGGACTTGAGATGCAGCAGCAGTGCGTGGGCGAGGGCCGCCTCAATGGCCCGGCAGACGGTCCCGTTCCGCAGTAAGTGCAGTGTGGGGTCGGCGCGGAGTAATTTGATGAGTTCGACGATGAAGCCGTCAACGATGGCGGCGATGTTCCTCGCGTCCCCGCCGCCGGCCGCCCACTCGTCGAGTGCCCGCTGTACAGAAGTGAAGTACGCGAGTGTGCGCTCCCGCTCTTTCTTCTCCCGCCGCTCCACCCGCCGCCGCTGCAGTTTTGTCTCGGGCGGCAAATCACTGTACCGCACCCGACCCGCGTCCTCCTCGTACTCCCGCTTCCGGTACCCGTACCCACTCATCACGTGCAGTCTAACAAGCCCACAAGGCACAACAGAGACTAGCAGAATATTGAAATAGAAAAAAAGAAAGGAGGAATAAGACAAAGTGAGGGAGTATGGAAGACTACCTTGGTATAGGAAATAGGTAGGAGACGGTAGAAACCAGAAGGAGATAAAAGAAAGAAAGTAAACCCAATACTAAAATAATAATAATAATAATAATAATAATAGTAATAATAATAATAGTAATAATAATAATAATAATAAATAAAATTATATATATATATATATATATATATATAGTGATACTAAAGTTGAGGTGGGGGAACGTAATCTACCCTTTTGATAACCAGTACTACCTCTTTATCCTTAATGGGATTACCAGTGCCAACATAATCCTTTACCGTCAAAATAAAAAGAGGAGCTTACCACAGCAACTGCCTTATTAGAGGTGAATTACCACACCTTTACGCTGTAAAGCCACGTACTCCTGAGATTCCGTGATAAGAAATGTGCAATTATGTGTAACACAACCATAAAGTCCAACAAATTTTAATAATGGTAATACCGCCAATGATCCAAGTAAAGAAATCACAGTACTTGCCTCATTGACCTTGTTGCTATCAAGAAATAATCGCTCCAGAGAAACAAGAGTTGATATTGCATCCGTTAGTGCTTCAAAACCATCTGTTCCAATACAACAATTTGATAAGCGCAACTGTTTTAATGTCTTCAACAAACGCAAAGCAGATTCGCCTCCTTTTTGTTCCTCATCAAAATGAGGAGCCATTGGACCATCAGCTAGAAGCGAGACACCAATACTTCCTAAACCAGTACAGGATAGGTCAAGCTCCTCTAGTGATGGACTTGCAAGGTGTAATAACATATCAAGTGCCTCTAAACTCTTCATCTGTGCAAACAAGGGATTAGCACTCAAATCAAGATGTGTGAGTTGACGTACCACCAATGCAGTAGCCAACGCTGTGAAGGAAGCATCCGTCAAGGAACAATCAGAAAGTGAAAGACGACGAAGCTCACGACATCCTGAAAGTGCGGAGCCAAAACGTTGAAACAACACCGTGTCATCATTACCATCGTCTTCTTCTTCATTGTGACTATTAGTATTATTTTTACATGTCTTATCTTCCACACGATATTCTTCTGTTCCTTTGAATCTTCTTCTGCCGTCTGTAGCATCGCGGCGATCAAGTTCAAAGGATGTAAGTACCTTGGAATTTCCGTAACGACCACATTGCATAAAACGTGGATCATATGCAAAAAGCTGTAGATCTCCCTCTGTATCATTACCTTTACCATTCTCTCCTTTTCTTTTAAGTGGTCGCATGTCATTACGATCCAGTGTAAGTTCTTGCATCTTCTCAAAAAGAGGTAACACTGAAGAAAGTGTAATGAGGCAGTGTGCCGTTAGACGACAACGGGTAAGATTAAGCGAACGCAAATCAGTCCAATACTTGGCATGCTGTAGTAGACCGTTAAGACCCTCATCACCTAGTGGATTAGTGTGAAGATTCAGAGAACGTAATGAAGCCGCAGAAATGAGAGCAGACCCCAAAGCGGATGCACTTTTTTTACTAATTCGATTATGTCTAAGATAAAGTTCACACATCTTTTCACACCGCATACAACAACTAGCCAAAACAAACGCCCCTTCATCATCTATACCATTACTACTAAGATCTAAATACTCCAATTTTGCAGATTCATCAGATGGAAGTTCAGCAATATCTCGAAGTAGAAGTTGCATAGCCCAAGTTGAAATATTTGTCTCCGCAAGACTCAATCGACGAAGACGGTACCATCCCCCAATTGCTTCCTTTAGTGAATTTATCAACTGAACCGCTTGAGTATCACCAAGTAGAGTAGAACTGAAGTCCACAACTTCTAAATGTCGCATACAAATAATAACAGAACGTAGAAAAGAAACACGTGAAGTAAAATTACGAGAACCACGAAGTGAGAAATGTTCCATTGTATGTGAATGAGCTATAGCATTGGCGATAATCATAAGATCCTTCTCAGTTGTTCCATGCAAGTTTATATATTCCAGAGATAATCGTCGAAGCGTTGCAGTGGAAATGAGTGCGGCTAAAGACATTGTCGCTTCGTGACTCCACTGCAAACTGCGTGTCATATCCGTCATTACAAACGTAATACGTAGTGACTCAAGACGCGAGGAAACACTTTCAGCAGCGGCGTAAAGCAACGCAGCAAGAGTCCCATTCTCATATAGAAAGGCTGTATCATGCAATGTGAGCTCAAGCGTACGAAGGGAGGCGAATGACGCCGTACAGAACATACGAGTTAACACTAATCCCACAGTTGGGGAATTCACAGTCAACGAAAGTCGTTCCACCGATTGCGCCGCTGCGGAGATTGCAGTAGAAGTGCAGAATTGCAGCATTTCATGTACGTTATCACCCTGTGTTGAGTATGGTAAGAGAGAGAAGTCGAGATCCCAATCCATCTCCTCCCTCGCACTTTGGTGAATGCTGGATAAAAGTAGATCAGTGGAATGAGAGAGAGCCGCTACCTTGTTGAGAGTCCAGCGCCACCGATACGCCGGATTACGTGCAGAGATGTGTTTCACAAACCGACGCATATCGTTGGTTTTACTTGTACCTTTTATTTGTTATATTTTGATTTTCCCCTTGTATTCGTCTCCCCTCAAACAACAAACCTCATCACGCCAGAGGATATAATAGTAATAATAATAATAATAATAATAATAATAATAAAACAGAAATAAAGAAAGCTTAAGAGAGTGAGATTGTTAAGGGGGAGGGGCAAGAGAAAGAAGAAGAATCAGGGAACCACAATATAAACGAATACTACTGCAACCAAAGGAATATAAATCCTGTTTCTTTTATTTCTTCTTTGTATGTATGTATGTATGCATCTATTCCCTCCCAACTACAAATACACACAAACACTTGTGTTGATGATAATAGTAATATAATCCCCCCAACACACACACACATCATCATCTATGAAACAGAAAGAAACGGATGCTGTAGCACCTCGTCCACTGCAAGTCTGCAATTTGGATTCACACGCAACATATTCCGCACTAAATCAACAGCCAGTGGATCCTGCACGGCATTAAGTGCAGGGTGTGTTAATAACACTTCATCTGCCGTACAAATACGTTCAAATAACATCATCTCATCTCCTCCCTCCTCTTCCTCTTCTTCTTGTGCAAATGGAAATCGGCCTGTGAGCATCACAAATAGTACGACACCCGCCGCCCAGACATCAATTAACTCGCCCTTGTATAAATGCCCCATTACCAACTCCGGTGCGGCGTAGTGCTTGGATGCACAACACAACCGCAACATCCCGTTATTGCGATCACGTGTGGGAATAGCCGCAGACATGCTAAATCGACCCAACTTGGCACGATTATTGGCATCAAGAAAAATACTTTCAAGTTTAATACCGCGATGCGCCACACCACAGGTGGTGTGAAGGTAGTGCAGTCCACTCATAACATCACGCATCGTACACCGTACAAACTCTATTGAAACACACGGAAACAACCCTGAATGCGTTGTAGACCCACTGCGATAATATGCATCAAGAACAGCAAATAATTCACCGCCCACACAGTGTTCCTCTACGAGAAAAAGATCCGATGCACTTACAAAGGAAGACATTCCCTTCACAATATTTGGGTGACGCGCCGTTCGCGCCACGAGAGCCCAACGCTCCACAGAATCACGCAGTTGCGGGTTTCTACGTAAATGCCCCAACGCATACACGCGAATGTGCACAAGTTCCTTTCCATGTAGAGATTGGGCCACCAACGTCTCGTGGGTTGCGCTTATGGCGATACGTCGCAAGTGTGTATATCCTGATAAAGCCAGCGGCTGCACTGTATCGTACTCAACCGCAATATTTCCTTTGCTGCTGTTGGAGCGCTCAGATCTCATGAGAGAAGGAGTAGGAGTAGGAGTGGGATGAGGAAAAAATACTTCTATTTCTGGTCTCTTGTTATACAATAAACATAGTGAGGGGCAAAAGGGGGAAAAAAAGAATGAACAGATGAATAAATAAACAGTTTCCGAAGTATTCCGCCCATCGCCAGTTCAGCATTAGAATTACGACGTTCTATGGCAACACAGAAACTCACAGACAAACAGACAGAGTGAGAATCATAGATGCATACAAAACACATATATATATATATATATATATATATACAGGGAGAGAGAGAGGGAGAGATAGACAGTCAAAGAGAGGGAGAGAGAAACCTGAATTTACAGGTGCATCATCTCTCCCTTCTTTTTCTTCTTTAACAGTGAGACGTTTCAGAAAAACGTGCACTCTGTGTAGCAAGCAACAGAGCGAAAACCCTCTAAAGGAAAAATAAATAAGGGGATCCAACATGCTACGTCTCAAACAACTTGTGAAAGATCACAAAAAAAGAAAAAAAAAACATCAAGTCCTGAAATTCCGTCCGAAGAAAAGGAAAACAAAAGTCCACTATTCCCTCCCCTCACATAAAAAAAAAAAGAAATGTATTATCCCAATACCTCAGAAAGATATACAAAATAAATAAAAATCATTCCTTTTTTTATTGCCTTTTGTTTTCTTTTTTCTTTGTTTGTTTGTTTAGTCTCATGTATATTATTACAACAGCCAAAAAAAAAAAAAAACTTTTTTTTTTGATTATATTCGCCTTTGCTGCTCTCGTGTCGTATCGTTACGTCGGGCAAGAGCAGCAGCAGGAACGTACGCATTTTTCTTTGAAGTTCCCACCACAAAGTCTCCTGTACTATCCTTCATATCTAACAGAGAGAGATGTCGTGGCTGCATCCCAATCATTTCCTCAAACAGTGCAGCTTCCTCTTCTGCTACACCAGATGGACGTGCACGTAACTCTTTTAAACGTTTTTGTAATAATCTCTTTGTAAATGGCATCACGTAACTATCCCTGTCGAGCAGAGATTTCCAAATGTCTTTTAACGACTTAAGGCGTTCCCTCGCATCGCCCACCATCGCCGCACACATAAGCGACTCCTGCAGGACAATAGGTGATATACGCTGAGACTTTTCACGCCAATCCCGCAATGTAAATAAGACCAACGCCGGTGCATGATGTCGCAGTAAACGGATATAAGTAGCACGCAAGAAGTCATCCATCTTGGCAGTGTCAAAGTGTTCATCTACGAGTTTTTTCGCCTCCAACGCTCGAGGGGAAAACATACAGCAGAGAAGAAAACTGCGCCATTCGACTACTCCCCACTCAATGGCACGACTCTGCGACATATCCCAAAGTCCAAAGGCCATTTCACTCCAATCTTGATTTTGTGGAAGTTCAACGTTATCGTCAAGTACACCTTTACGTCGACGTGCATCCATCAACACTGGACAATTACGTTGATGTTCTGGTGTTTTCTGCCAAATATAAACACTTACATTGCGATGATTGTACGGCTCACCACAGAGTGGACATGATCGTCCACCACCTGAACGTGAGTAATAGAACATCAAACGACTCATATCAGGTGCTGCTAACACACACTGCGGTAGTGATACTCGCCAACGTACAAATAGTTCTGGTACATTGGGATAATTTAATGCACATGCAAGTTGCATTAATTTTGCCGTACTACTTTCTGCAATACCAATACCATAACTATCGGCGTCCTCCATTACGGCAATCATCTTTTCTACATTGTCTGTTGCAAAATAGTAATCAATTAACCGATACATTATGCTAAAGTTAGGCCGTGAAGGAATGTCATGCCGAAGCATTTCTAGCATCTCTTCTAATACTGCATCACATTGAAGAACACATTCATCAAAGTCAACACATCGCTCACAACTGATGACCCATTCAACTACAACACCATCACGTTTTGAAAAATTTTCCGGGAAAGAAGATCGATAAATGTTTTGTCGATCAAAAAAACCTACAATCATAGTGAGTAAAAAAACTATACGAGTATACAGTACATGATCAAAAACGAGACGGTCTTCTTTACACATCTGAACAAGTTCACGAATATGAGAAATACCCTCCGTGACGAGTAATGGTGATCTACCCTCATAACTAAAGTGTTGAGAAAGCCATTGACGTATCACTGTAAATCCTTCAGCGGCAAAAGTACGAGTTAGTACAAATCCTAGTCGACGAAATTTATCAACGCATTCAAACCACTCATGTAAGCATTGCGTGCGTGGCGCTATTGCTGTTAAAGCTTGTAATACTGCCACACGATAGCCGTGACCATTTAACACATCATGACAAAGTGGGTTTCGGTATAAAACAGTATCAAGTACATGTCTCACCTCCTTAGCGTTCTTACAACCCTTTAGAAGTTCTTTAAGATCATCTGAGCTTGTCAGTGGCACTGTTTCACGCAATATAACGAGGGCTGCGGCCTCACACCCTTCTTGCAGTGGCACACTCTTTCTTTCCTCAACTATAAATGCATCACTCGCCATCTCATCACTCGGAGATGAAGTAGTCTTAATAAACTCCCGTTGTTCTTGTTGTTCTTCTTCCTCAAAAGCATCTCCAGCGAAGAAGCCTCCAGAAACATTCAAGTGGATTGAGGAAAGATGCAGCAGGTGCCTTTTATGCTCTAAACAGAAATACGAAGAGTGACCACAGCAAAACACACTGCTTGCCGTTGATAAAGCAGCAAGACGCCGCAACCCCAAGAACATCCCGCCTTTTTTTTTTCTCCTTTCTTATTATTATTATTGTAGGAAAAGAATAACCATGAGGAGGTAGATAAGGAAAAAAAAGAAAAGAAATGAGAAGAGGAAGAAAAATCATTAGTAGATACGGAAAGAAAACATCAATATGATCTTTGTTTTTCTTTTTTGAAGTATTCTATCAGCCCCTCTCTCGCTTATCATCATCATCATCATCAGATTCACCGCAATCCACTCTACAGGGACGAGAGCAGCAGAGCTGTGAAAGAAAACAGGAAAAAAAGAGAAGGGGATAACGAATGAAGAAACAACGCAATAAAGATGGGAGTACGAAAGAAAAACAAAAAAAAAAAAAAACAGAGAAAAAACAAAAAAGAAAACGAAGCGTAAAGAAAAGAGAATTCTCTTTGCTCTCCATTTCTTTTTTTCCCCTTTTGTCTACATGTGTCATTATCTTCACCACACTGATGGAGTGCCCGAATAAACAGCACGGTGGCTAACTACCAAACAATGGCATAATAAAGTAAGGTTCATTATTTTCCCAGGCCCTCTTCTTACGAATAGGCCAATAAATCCCTTGTAAACGTAATTGAACTTTCCATAAAAGCAAAATAATTATAGGTTTTTTTATATTTTCTTTCTGCGTCTCTATCTCCGTATAATCGGGTGTATTTTAACACATACGAAAAGAAATAATCAAGAAAAAAAACAACAAAAGTGTGCTGAAGTTCAGAGCCAAGAAGAAAAAAAAAATGATAGAAACATTTAACTCACACTCGTATGGACACGTGGCAGAAGCGTATAATCGCAATGAAGTCTCAGATCGTTGCCACACAAAAACCGACGACGTGAGTGAAGAAGAAGAAGAGAAAAAAAAGAATGCCCGTTTTTTTTTTTTGAATTATTTGCAATACCTTCTCTCGAGTTCTAAGAAACGGGACTTCTGCAGGGGACAAAAACGATTTCCCACAAGAAGTCCTGAAACTGAAAGAAAAAAATTATATTTTTCTTTATCACTTCGGTATACACCTCCTTGCTTCTTCCTTTCTCTTTTTTCTTTTCCATTTTCTATTTCACATATTAGAGTGATATCCCAGTTTCGAAAGGGTTCACAACTCAGATACCTTGTCCCCACCTGCACACAGGGCATTTGACCTAATAAGCCCTTTATCTTTATAGTACGGTTGTACGCATCCATTCACCGCGAAGCAGCAATTACCTTTTGTCAATTTCTTTGTTTTGATTTAATTATATTTTTTCCATTTTTTTCCCTTTTTGATTTATTAGAACAATGTATATTTTTCATCTGTTTCAATTTGTTATCTTTATTTTTTCCTATTTAATGGCACTGTATCTGTTGCTATTTTCGTCTTCTTTTGTTTTTTTTCTGCTGAACTAAAACACGGTATTTTTTTTTTTTTGCACATACCCCCCCCCAAAATTGCATTGCCTTCCCCACAAACACACACAGTCACTCTCACTCTCACTCACTCCCATATATATATATATATATATATATATATATATATATATATATATATATATATATATCGACGCTTCCCTTTTCTCTTCCCATTTGTGATTTCCGCTCCCCGCCGCGGAGCAATAGACACCGCAACAGTACAGTAGACCAGAGTAGACACTAGAGTGAAAAGAGCGGGAGTTCCAACAGTTGTTTTGCCGAGAGTCGCTCCTTCGGGTCCACCTGCAAACAATGCCGCACAAACTCCGCGTCAAACACGTCGAGATCGTCTGGCACAATCGGCACCGCCGCACCGCTGCCAATTTGAAAGACGAGAACTTGCGGCGGCATCGTCAGAAACGGCTTGGCGTACGGCAACTCACCCGTCACTAATTGGATGAACATAATGCCGCAGCTCCAAATATCACTCTTCTCCTCCGGTGTGCCCCGCGCGGCCTCTGGTGCCAAGTAAACCGGTGTGCCCTGCACTTGGAGGCCATTTCCCTCCATTTGTTTACGCACGAGTTCCTGCAAAAAGGCAGAGGCGCCGAAATCAGATATCTTGCAGTTTCCAGCAAGCGTTAAGAGAACATTTTGGGGTTTAACATCACGGTGAATAACTCCCATGGAGTGCAGCTTATGCAAACCACGTAAAACATCTCGAATAAATAGGCGTGCCGTGGCAGCGGGTATACTAGTGAATGCCGATATCATTCCTTGAAGAGATCCTGCCATCATACACTCCATAACGATAATAATGAGATTAAATTGAAAAGCGTAGGAAATAAATTCCACTACATGACTGCTTTTAACCTTCTGCATGGTCACAACCTCAGTCTCCACATTAGTGACTTCTTCCTCTTCAGATGGAAGTGGGAGAAACTTAATAGCAACCATCCGTCCACTATGAACATCCATTCCCAGGTAAACACAACCAAATGAACCTTTTCCAAGAATACGTGAGCTACGTAAATAGGTAATACCATTCTTTGCAACAAATTCTGATGGTAATTCATAAGCAACTCCCGGTAAATTACCATCTACATCACAAACAGAAATTGAAGCGATATTAGCAGCGGCTTCACTACTCAATGAAGCTAGAGAATTCGTACCACCAAAAAAACTGCGATTACAACGTCCAAAAACAGCTGATGCTAAACGATTAGTGAATGAAAAACGTTGACGTCCACTTCTTGATCCAGTTTCACTATCTATAGTTCCAACTGTTTCAGTTTTAGTTTGCACAGAAGGCAAGGAATCCAGTACATCAGAACTTTTTTCCATCGTTTTACCTATCACTATAGCCCCTTCTTCAATATCACTTTTAATTTCATTTAATATATTTTCCTTTTTACAGGAACTGGATTCCATAGATGCAACTACACGTCGTGAAGATTCTCCTTTTTTCTCTGGAGTTGTGGGATCACTTCTCCCCACGGCAGTACATGATCTGGGAAGAACGAGTTGATCTGGTATAGCATTACTTGGAGACGCAGC
Source organism: Trypanosoma melophagium (assembly GCF_022059095.1). Taxonomy (NCBI): domain Eukaryota; phylum Euglenozoa; class Kinetoplastea; order Trypanosomatida; family Trypanosomatidae; genus Trypanosoma; species Trypanosoma melophagium. The sequence goes on along the minus strand of NW_027125154.1, from coordinate 36,965 downwards.
CAAAGATGGAGTTTCTCTTCTACTTGTCCTTCCAGACTTTAACGCATTACCATCTAATGCCTTTACGTTATTTCCTGCATTATGTATTCGTTTAGAAGCAAGAACATTATCATATAATTCTTGGCGAAATCGAGCTGTATCATCTTCATATATAGATTTAGGAGGTCTTAAAACACGGGCATTATCTACACAAAGGTCTTCTTTACTTCCTTGTACAAACATTTCAGATGGTGCATCAACACTTGCAATAGCTTCATAATTTGGCCAAGTAGGATAAAGACGAAAGTATGGAAGAGGCAACTCACTCTTATGTTGCATATAGTATTTACAAAGGAGTTCAATACGTCGTAACAATCGTACGCCTGTATCAGGAAAACGTAGTCGTAATTGATCGATACGCAGTAATGCCCGTTCAAAATAATGATTTCTAAAGTCAAAAAACACACGTGCATGTTCTTCTGCAAAAACAGATGGTGATAATGGTGTTCCTATTACAGGTGGTAATCGACGTTCTTCACTAATTTCAAACATAACAATAGGAGTATCATCCTCGTGGTATTTAATGACATCTACCATTATACACTCATACAAGGAAGATAATGTCTGTTTGACCGGTTCTGATACAAGAACATTAAAACAAGGAAGAGAAGCGGCTAATTCTGCCAATGCAATTGCTTGTCGTGGTACGGTACCAAACACAGTAGTAAAAGCCGCTTTATTATCCTGCACAACTCCACAGACAAAAGAACCTTGATGAAGAACAATTCCCAAACGAAAACCAGCACGACGATATTGTGATAATAATTTCGATATACTAAGTGCACATAAAGCAGCACGTTCTGCGTGATCGGCACAACTTTCAAAAGCATTCCAAGTAGCGGCTATACAATCACCTGAACGTTCAAACAACTCTCCACGATAGTGTCTAATTCGCCCAAGAAGAAGATTCATAATACGTCGGTGTTGTTTTGCCGCAACCCCATAGTTTGTGAAATATGCCATTTCTATAGCGCAGAGATGTACGGCGAGAATAGTTCCTCCCTCCACAATCGTCATTCCATGTCCAACCAAATCCACATTATATGTCATACCAAGATTAGATCCAGTTTCTCCCACATCGCACTCAAGAGCATGATATCCACTGATATTACTTTCACGTCTTGATCTACTAACAGAAGGCCATGAAAAGGCATCTAATACGCTTAACATATTAACACCATGTTTAGGATCTACTGCGGAAACGGTATTTACAAATGCTTCTATACCTACTTGATTATTTTCTGAAGGATCATCTTCATCTTCTTCTTCCGCTTCTTCTAAATCCATATTCTCAACAATTACGTGGCATAAAAAATCTTTGTGATTTTGTAATTCAATCATTTGTTGTTCTAAAATATGTTGGGGAACATATTTTTTGTTTAATTGAAAACAGAATAAAAGTACTTGAAATGTTCGCACCAAGGCTTGTAAGTCTCCAAGCCAACATCGTCGTGTGTATTGAAATATTAAATGATCTCGTCTTGTTTTTGTCCTTTTACCACCAACAGCATCAAAAATAAGTGAATTTAAATGTTGAATTGGAACACTAATACTAACATAAGCTGTTATTATTATAGTTAAAAACAACATAATAGCTACTACACTTACTATTCCAACTGCTGTTAAAGCAACTTCTGTATCTCGTATTAATGCCAAATCGTCAACAACAAATCGCATACTAGTAGGATTTGTAGGAGAACAATGATTTGAAAAAGAATCGGTACATAAAATACCACAAACCGAAACACGTGAAACACCACCCCAAACTCCTTTATATTCAATGTAAGGATAAGGCATTTTATTCTCTGAGTATATTGTCTCCTTTTCCCGGAGAAATGACTCGTTCCAAATTGGTTTTCTTACTATATGCCAAGTATATGCTTCTCCATTAGAACATATGGTATTAAACATTTCATGTAATTTCTGACCTAATATCGTTGGTTGTGTTACACTGTAATTTTTAAAATCATTGTTTAAGCTGTGTAAAGCGACAACTAATAGTGAAGAAGAATACTCTGGTAACATGAGGGAAGTTGAACTATGTTTTAACGCTGATGAACTATATGATGGTATAGAATTTGCTAAAAGTAAACGTCCAACCGGTTCTTTTTGTAAAATCACTACAAAGATTTTACCGGCATCACCAGGACTTAACATAGCAATAATAAAATTAGAACGGTAAACTGCCATCCGTAAAGTTCCAGGTATTTGTTCATGATCAATGTTCAGAGTTTTGGGGGGCTCAACATTAGTAAGAGTTGCTGCAGGACATGCATATGACCATAGAAGAGAAGCGTTAAATTCGTTATAGGAAGCGAATACTAACGGTGCCCCGCCTATATTTGCACAGAGTTGGCTAACAATTATATTTTTATAAAGACTCATGTAAACTCCTTCGGTTGAGAAAAAGAGTCTAATTAAATTTTTAATACTGTGCTGTAACCATTCCAATTGATTCACAGCAGCAGCAGCAGACATCACTACTACTTCCTGCTCTGAGGTAACTATATTATTTTTTGCCAAAATTTGAACTTGTCCTAGCAATAAAAGGAATATAACTATAACGACTAAAATAATGCTACATAAAAGCCATTTTAGTTGAATACCATGAGCTTGTGAAGCATCACGTAGCATTTCTTTCAATGTAATAGTACTTGGATCTGAAGAATCTTCACCATGTATCCCTCCTGGTGACATGGGTGTGCAAAGAGAATCCTCAGGAGTTGATTTTGCTGCGAGATGTGAAGCTTTATTATTATTATTCCTTTCAAGGGGAACACTATTAAAATTTTGTCCAGAAATTGCCTGCAGTGGATAGTCTCTCGATAAACCAAAAAGACTTCCCAATTCCTTTGGTTGATCTTCAGAGCAGGTATCACTTCTTCGGGCTTCTAACTGCATAACATTGCTCAAAAATCGTAGACCATGTGAACTAAGTAATGCCCGAGAAGATATCTTATTACTTGCCTCTGTTGCCGCCATTTGTCTTCCCAAGTCAGCCGTACTTAAGGGACTTGCTCCAACCCCTCCTATTTTACATTCCACATTTAGATAGTTTTCTCCTTCTCTTTCCACTTTATCAAAGGGACCCTGTGTGCATCTATCCACGGAATCAACTGTTGGTGACTTGGGAATATCAATACGAAGCCCGCGTGGTGGGGAATCTTCTGCACTTCTCTCGGTTTTTCTCTCTTGATGGTATCCTTCACGATTCATTTGCTAACTCCACTCGGACTGCACTAAACTCGTATAATATTCTACGTTCCCTCTTTTCGTTTTTATCTCAGCTATTGACCCCTTTTCTTTTTCGTTTTTAACGTTTTCTCAGCGTGTTTTCCTCCTCCTCTCCTTTTCTCTGTGTTCCTTTTCTTGTATCTCTTTGTTTTTTTATATTGTTTTCCCTGTTAAACTGTGAGACTGTTTCAACGGGGTCCAAACACAGAAACACACACCGCCCTCTTCGAGTCACGTGAAATAGAGCAGTTCCTGTGCAAGTACTAACTCCTTTCAGTCGAAATAAGAAAAATAAAATTAGAAGAATTGTATTAAATAAAAGTAAGCACACAAGACCCAGACGACTGAAATAATAAAGGAAAAAACAAACAAAACAAGAGCATTAAAATATTAACTTCGTTTTTTTTGTTTTTGGTAGAGAGAAATGAACTCTATTTCCCCTTCTGCAGACAAAAAGAAGATCTCATTGGGAACTGCAGATAATTGAGAATGTATGGGGAAAGAAACAATAGTGAGAAGAAGAAAAAAAAATGAAAGACAAGATATTTTGTCATTCCATCAAATACAACCGCATTCATATCTGTGTCTTCATCCGTCTCGTTATGCTAATCCCTATATCCACCACTGCTTCCCTTTATCCTCCAGATAAAGGGGGAACGCAAAACACACATAGATACAGATAAAAAAAAAAAAAAACGGGCACAGACACAGAGACACATACATCAAGAAAAGAAAAAAGAAAAGAAACACAAAGAGAGAAAAATAACAAAAACGGCGAGTCTCTTCCGTAGAAGATCCCACCACGCTTTCTATGATATTCGGAGGGGATGGTAAAGAAGCAATACCTGACACACACACACACATACACACAAACCCTCCTCTCTTATTTTTGTTCACACTCACCTTTTCACTTACACAACGACGTCTTCTTCTTCTTCTTTACTCTATGATTATAATAAGAAGAAATGAATCAAAATAAGAGATCACCACATATCAGTGCTTTTCTCGTATTTACGCCTTTCAAGCATCGATGTGGGAGATTCATTCATCATCGTTTCGTCATATTGACTGCTATTGCTATAGCCGTTGCTGCTGTTGTTACTCTTTCCACCCGTAGAAGAGGAAGAGGAAGAGTCTAGCCTTGATGGGGGAAAGTGACGGCGGAGATAATCAACCAGACCACGCTGCAAAGCTGAAAAACTTTGATAGTTTCTTGGAAACGCCACCAAGTCGGCCGTTGCAAGGCCCACTTTTTTCTTAGCGCTAAGAACACTTTCCTCAAACTCTGCTTCATTCATACTTGAATCCTTCTCTTGTTCATGCTTTAAACGCATTGAACGCTCCACAATGCGAGCACGTTGGGCTCGTGTAGCTTCTGCAACATAATTTAAAAATGTTGAGAGAAACATGGAAAGTACATAATCAGCTTGAGATACATTGGTAGCTCGTAAAGCAGAAGATTTTTTCCCCGTGTTGGGCTTCGCGATAAGATCAAGTTTCTTCTCAAATGATGCTGTAAAACCAATGTCAACAATAGACGGAAATGTAGACTTCGCTGTCGTCACCAACATTCGCCCCAACGGTGTAGTCTCACAACGACCTTTGGAATTTACTTCAATGTAGCCTCGAGAGACCAGTGTCTTTACTATCATAGGGTATGTACTTGGACGACCAACACCATTATTCTTCAATTCCTCAATAAGTGTACCCTCTGAGTGTGGTAATGGTGGAATTGGGCGATTCTCACGGATAGTTGGAGATCGTAGTTCAAAGAGTCGCGTATTTTTTACTGTATTTAACGTTTTTTGTAGATTTGCAATAGCCAAAAATTCTTCCTGTGAAAGAGAACGAAGAACAGGGGAACCCTCCTTCTCTATCACTTCATCACTTTCCTCAGTAGTCATAGTGGTATTATTATGATCATTATTTTTAGTGTTGGAGGTTGTTGTTGTTGTTGTTGTTATTGTTGCTCCATCACTCTTTTGAAAGGCGCGAGTCCACCCAGGCTCTGTGAGTCTTTTACCATCAAGAATCACAAATAGTTTCTCTCCACTTCCACTTACAAATTTTACCATTGTGGCTATTTTTTCACTCTTTGCAGGAACCATAAAAGCTGCCAAAGTATTCTTCCTCACAAGATCATAGATAGCTTTCGTCTGTGGTGGGAGAGAAAGTGAATCTCCGTCGGCGGAAATATTCGTCGGACGTATGGCCTCATGCGCATCTTCCACATTTCCAACAGAGGGTTTCAATATATTCGCTTGTTTAGATCCTTTTTTCTTTCCTTGTGCCTTGGTTTTTTTCTTTTCAGGGGTTGAAGTTTTTCGATCCTCAAGGCGGTAAAGAGATTCTTTGCCAAAAGTTTTTTTAATGACATTGTAGATAGCAGGCAGAGCGCTTTCATCAATACGAGTACTGTCAGTTCTTGGATAAGTGATATGACCCAGTTGAAAGAGATCTTGTAAACAACTACTTACTGCTTCACTACTCATCTTTAGTTGACGATTCGCTTTGGCAATAGCCGTAGCCATAGTAAATGGTTGTGGTGGTTCCATCTCTGATGGCGTAATAACAGGCTCATGTGGAACACTAAAATTGTTACAATCGTTTAAGTTCCACATTCGCAAATTTCGTTTCGCCTCTGCTTCCGTATTGCAATGTCCAGCATCTCCTCTACGGTCAAGATGAACTGTAACAACCTGTGAGAAAACTGCACCATGAGTACCTGGAAACTGAAATAATGCCTCAATAACATAGGTTGGTTTATTTTTTTCCAAAAATGAGGCAATTTTTTCTTCTCTTTCATTTATAAGAATAAGGGCAGGTGTTTGAACACGACCGATAGAGCGCATCTGCGCATTCGCTGCCCGTACCACTGAACTTCCTAAAAAGCCAAACATTCGATCCATTGCGTGACGTGTCTCTGCCGCATTAGCAAGGTCGTAGTCACACTTCTCCACCAGACGCTCCTTCATTGCTTTTCGAATACCATCTTCTGTAATGCTATGTATATAGGCACGTGAATATGGTATTTTTAATTTTGGATAGAGTCTCTTTATTGTTTGTAGTGCGTGCACGGCGATGAGTTCACCCTCGCGATCTGGATCTGTTGCGAGAATAATCTCTGTGAGATTGTTTAACTTATCCTGCATGTATCGCTCCAATGTCTCCTGTATACGTCTCCCTGGGAGGAGTTGCCACTCCAGTGTGTAGTCGGCGAGTGTCCCGTTCGGCGGGAATGCCTCCATCTCGTCCGTGTCCGGCGGGGCGGGGGCGGCGCTGCGGGGGGTCCACCGGATCTCGCTGAGGGCCATGAAGTGCCCCGTCGTGGCCATCGCGACGGCCCGCTCGCTGCCGGTCCCCAGCGGCCGGAGGTGCTCCTGCCGGAAGGACCAGTCGGGGAGGACGTGCGGGTCGCTGAGAAGCCCCTCGATTTTGATGACTTTGTTCGGCGACTCCACAATGACGAGCTTCTCGAGCACCGCAACCGTGCGGCGCATCATGGCGGTTGACTTGGGAAGAGAATGCTGCTACACAGGGGAAAAAGGGGGGAAAGGAAGGAAAATAGAGAAAAAAGAGGAAAGAAGAGAAAGGAAATGATTGCACTTGATGGGCGTTTTACAACTTCTTATGGTTTATTAAATTTGATAGGAATACCACAGTGAAGAGGGTGTGGATCATAATGATGAGCATGGCACAAAAAAAAAAAATTCTGTATGCCACTCATATTCAAAAATAGTTGCAAAACCTTTTTGTTTTTGTTTTTTCTTTCTTATTTCGGACTTCGTTCGATGCGAATCCCTTTACATAACATGGATGGAGGGAAAAATTTCAAAAAAAAAAAAAAGAAGAGAAAAGAAAAGTATGCCAGGTGCTACATAGAATAATTATTTGTAACATACCATGCTGAAGTAAGAGCAAATATACAAGTGCTACTGTCTTATTTACATGTTTCTCCTCTTTCTTTTCTTTTTCCACTCTTCATCTCTCTATCTCTCTCTCTTTTCTCAAGATGACCAACTCTTTTTTTCTCTTTTTTTTTGTTCGTTTTGTTACACATAGGGTATGCGTTCCTTTGATAATGGACACAACTCAATCATAGAATCAGCATATACAAAGAGTTTAAAGTCACCGTTTTCTTCTGGAACCTTTGTGTGTGGAACGAACACAAAGGGAAGCGAATCCGCTATAGGCACAGTTGCCACAAGAGTAACTTCACTATTCTTCGTGTATGGAGTAGTGGCTATGGGGGACATATTACTGTCTTGAAGATTCAAATCGAGAGCAACTTCTATTCGATTGTTTGGATTAATTATAATTGGTGGCAAAAATGCCTTCTTCTTTCCTGCCCTTTTCACAATAGGCTTATCAGGTCCACGAGGATACTGTAGTAAGAGTGCCACGATCTGTGTGCGACGAAATGTATTCAAAGCTACAAAAGGATTATTAATCCAATTGCTATATCCATCAGCTCCCCCACCAGCCGTGTAGCCAAGTTCCCAACTGCCTTCCACCATGGCGACTTGCTTCCATTCTTTCACAGGATCCACCTCCATTGGAGAGGCCGAATAGAGACCAATCGTTACAGCAGCCTCTCGGTAAGGCATACTGGCATATACAACAAGAATAAGTGTACATTCCGGCTCAACATCAACTTCACAATCTAGAGTAACACCACCAATTTTCTCTTCCGATCGAGCAACAATATCTTCAGGGCCAATAACTAACTTTCTTCTCTGACCTTTTTCCCATTGATTATCTCCTCGCAGTACCATCATTCCAATCTCAGTAAATGTATCATTTACATCATCATTAGTTAAAGAGATAAATAATCGTCCGTTACATCCAAAAGGAAAAGTTAGAGCAAATTGTGGACTACTTCTCCAAGATGAGAAACGTGGTGATCCACCAACACTACCATCCAATAATGAAAAAGAAACACTTCTCCTTTCTCGATGCCAATCAAGTCTAGGATCTATACTACAAAGTTTCAGTGAACGATTGGCGAGAGCTTCAATACGAAATTTACCTCCAGGTATGGCTTCTGAAGAGAAAGGAACAATAATATACGGCATCCCTCTTCTCTCCTTCATACCAAGAAGTCGTACAGAACCCGTAATTGAAGGTGAAACTTCTGCAGGTACAACCAGAAGAACAGTATCTGGATCATATTCCAAGAAACTACGACATGTTGTCGTCCGATGAACAGTGAAACCAATTGATTTAGGTAACTCATTAGCAGGAATTTCCTGATAAACAGAAAGAGAAACCTCAGTAGATTCACTTGGAAAAATAAAAAACTGTGGACAATCTCGCCAAAAAAAGGAGGAAGGGTTACCCACCGGATATTCACTTGGCCACTCACCAGAAACTGCATTTCGTTTATCAGGTTCAACCGGAATTAACTCAACAGTACAATTTTCAGACCAAGCAGAAAGAAGAAATGTCGCATTTGGAGCTTTTGGGTCCTCTTTAAAAGCAATAAGAGTAATAAGCTTATTTCCACTTACATTTTCAAGATCTACAGTCAATGGACAGAGTGTATCTCTACATTTACAAGGTTCTACACGTTTTACCACATCATTCTCTTTTACTTTTTTGAGAATAACTGTATTATCCTTTGTTGTCACAACTGCTAAACCGATAGCTGTACGGTAGGTAGCCAGAGCGTTTTTATCTCTTAATATCTTAGCACGTGGATCAAGTTGATGAAGACCAATAGTGATTTGAGTACTCTTCATGTCTGGTGGAAAATTACCAAGTTTCAGAGTAAATTGAGATCCACCAACAAGTCGACTGTCAGATCCTTTTGGAGAATCCGAAAAATTTGCTAAAACCCAGGATTTATTTGCTGTTCCTGCGGTCATGATAAGATCTGTAAAGTAAAAAAGTACCTCATCAAATCCCAACCAAAAAGTTTCTCCATCATCTTTAAACTCAAGTATCTCACGAAGAGTATTAGTCCATTTTGGACTATTTGAGCGCCACTTTCCGGACCAATTAATTTCTCCCGGCTGTCTCCAGTGAGATAATTTTATCAATCGTTGTCCTTCAACGAAACGTGCATCTAATATAGGATACAGATGATCGCTTAGAATTCCCAAGCTACATCTCTCAGATGCACCATTGCTGTCACTCCGAAGTAACAGGGTAAGAAGAACATCAGGTTTTACGGCAGTTTTTATTTTCATCCATAAACCTTCTTGTTCTTTATGGGTAAGTTTATTCCTAGGACTAAGCATACAATTAATAGTAATACAACCAGTAAGATCCATTATTCCTTGACACATAACCTCCACAATATCAAGTTCTGGTGTTACCTTTCGTTCTAAAGCTTCGTAACAACGATGTGCTTTAGCGTATGCTTTTTCCAAAAGTGGAAAGAAGAAATCTGACTTATCGGTTTCTGGATGACCCATACAAAGCTCTGTTGTATTGTCAAAGGGGAGACAATCATCAATAGTTACTACACTCCATTTACCATCCTTAAAAAAACGAAATTGAGCAAAACCATCAGTCATCTCATATCCGATAGTTATCATGCGTAGAAAACGTGGTTTTGTAGATATTGCATAAGCAACTGAGGCAAACCATTCACGTTTGGAGTATGGAAATGGACAATCAGTTTTCCACTCTGGAAGAAACACAACTTTTTCAACCACATCGGTCGGACGTTTCCATTGAATATCTTTAGGAAAACCTGAAGGAGCCTTTGCTTCCGGATCTAACCATAATGAAGAACCACCGCGAGGAAAATCTCGATCCACGTATTTTTCTCCCGTAGTCAAACATTTACGAAGAATTTGATTACGTTCCATCATAACTTCTTCAGAGTCTTCAAATTTCAAAGAATTTAGTACTTCATTCGAGTTTAGTGCATGACGCGTTTGAGTTTCTTCAGCGTACTGAAGTAGCTGTGACTTTCTTTCCCTAGTCGCCAAGGTCTCAACACCATCTACAACAAAGGATTGGGAGGAAAAAATATGAAGCTTAAAATCTCCCAATTGACCAGCGTAACGTGTCGTAAGAAGCACAAAGAAATTTCCGCTAACACTAGGCACCGAAAGGTGAGTCACTGGTCCGGATTTGTAGTCAGAAGAGTACAAAGCACGGTATAAAGGTGAACTGGCTTCAACAATAGAAATGCAACCTTCAATTTTATCCGCTTGGTGTCGTTGCATAAACTCTTTTAGTTCTTTCTGAGTTTGCATCTCCTCTGTGGTTAATTCTGGGTCATCAATAGTGCAGTCAACCTTTTTATCACGAGTAGTTTTTTCATTGCTTGATGAAAGAAATCCTTCTAAGAAAAGAGTTAGATCCAGTGAACTCTTATCACCATCAAAGCTAAGTGCGATGGAAGGATTGCACTTCCAAGACAAACTGTACTCTCGACTTCCTCCGCAATTATTTTCATCCCACACACCATTAACAGCGCGGTAGTTCCAACCATGAGGAAATACTGATGTAGTTACTGCAATAGGAACGGAAGAAAAGATAGTTACTGTAAAAGAACCTAATTCACCACTTTTTTTGGTACTTGGAACGAGGAACAAATCAAGTGCAGCGCAAGAAACAACAAAAGACGCACTTACGGTTGTACAGTGTGTATGAGGACAAGTACATTTAATAAACTCATCCTTACAATAAATGGGAGGAGTGCCTTTTCCTGTAGGATCAGGGGTTACCACATCAAATCCAATGTATTTATCATCATTTTTATCAGGGTCAACACTTTTAGTGAGTTTTACAAGAACAGTAGCGGGTGATGCCATTCGGTATGCTTGAGTAGGTCCTGCGTATTGTAATCGTAACATTGGATTTCGGTACCATGAGTAATACTGCTCTGGTGGACCACCAGCGGAAACATCTGTCCACTCCCCATCACTCACATGTACAATCCAGTCAAGTGCGGGATCTACGGGCTCCAATGTTATCCAACCATCAGTTTCCGTTATTTTCTCCTGACACAGTTCAGCAGTTAGTGTGAAAGACATAGTACGTTCTGGGTAAAACGTATATGGCATAATAGAATAGGAAACTTGTTCTTCAACCAAAAATGTAGCATGACAATGGCTACTGTCTACAGTACTCTCCGCAATAATACTATCTGTATCAACTTCAATGACCTTACGTGGTGTTCCATCCGATCGAAATACGAAAAAACCTCCCTGTCGCGAAACTTTGGCATCAGAGATATCCATGATGATGCGAACCTGAGATTTTCGTGAAGTTCGCATAATGTATTGTGGATTCTTCCACCAGGTAGAGAAATGCATGTGTCCACCAGATGTCTCTATTTCTAGAGATCCTTGTAATTCCGCGCGAAAACTTTTTCCTTTCACAGTGCTAGGTATTTCATTTTCCTGATTCGCCTTTTGAATATTGTTTTTCTCTAACTGTTCAGCTATTAGGGCAATTGAAGAAGGCGTAAAATCGTTTCCAGTAACATAAAAACTAGTGATACCTTGATTTGTCTCAAGTAGCTTCAGAATATGTCCTACACTGCCTTCATGAAGGGAATTGTTAGAGATGTCCACTTCTTCTATTGATGGATGCATGGCGAGGCAATAGACGAGATGGTCTAGCTGCTCATGTTCTAACATATTATTACTAACATCTAGTTTCCTTACAGTTTTTATATTCTTAACTAGATCCAAAACAGGAATAATGCCTTTCTTGCCCACATAGTTTTTAGAGAGATCTATGTACTCTAATACCCGTTGCTGGCCATGTCGCTCATACTCCTCTTGCAAAAAACGAGAGAAAGAAGTGTTGGGCTTACATCCTCTCCTGCGACAATAGCAACTATAGAGATCTTCCAGTGTTGACATGATAATTGATATATTATTCTCCTTCTTCTGGTTCTCCTTGTTTTTGTCTTTGTTATCGTTGTTACCCCCTCCAGCTTTTGGTTTGTTTCTTCTTATTCCTCTTCGTCTCCCTCGTTCTCCTCCAGTTGCTGTATGGGAATAATAATAATAATAATAATAATAATAATAATAATAATAATAATAAAGAAAGGAAACAAGAAGAAATACACACATTAAGATGAATGTATAAAAGAGAAAGACAAAATCAGAAAGATAAACAAAAACAAAAATATATTCATGAAAGAAAAAAAAAAAGAAAAAAAACACACACACACTTTCTCTTCTTTCACTAGAAATTAGAAGTAGAAATACAATGCAATGCTACCCCCCCAAAAATAGAGTAAGCCTTTATTACATTATGTCTCCTTTTTTTTTTTGCCTTCCTTCCTTCCTTCCTTTATCTCGTAACCGCCACATCCCAAGACTTTTTCTATTCAATTTCTCTCATTCTGTGAACTCATCATCTCCTTTTCTAACAAACGTTGTTGTCTGGCTTCTCGCTTTGCTTCTACACGCGCATTCCATATTTCCGTGGCATCCCCCCAGTTATAGATGGGTGCATTATCACCATACACCATCATACGCCTGTAGTGGTGAAAACCACCAAAAGAAAGATACATTACCCCAAGCAGTGGATAGTACCACGATACACGGCGAAAGGTAAGCATGGTAAGTCCGACGCCGAGACTAAGTGTGTAACCGCACAAATGACCCGCCAAAGGAAAGGCGGACGTACTAATAACACTAGCCACAGAAAAATATCCACCCGCTATGCAACAGAATGGAATAGTCAGCATAGCAGGGGCACGAATACCATTGTATGTCATAGTCAAGTATTTGGGTGACATGAGTTCCTCTGGGAAACGCTGCGTGAGATACATGATTATCATATTCACAATCCCCATGTAGAAGGAAGGCTGATTAAACACCGTTGAAACAATTGAAGAAGTGTCAATGGTGGATTGGAACACACGAACATCCTGCTTAACAGGAGCATTACCGCTATGTTTAGACATAGCCTTCAGTTCCTATTCGTCAGAGACATAAAAACGAAAACGTAAAAAAAAAGAGAGACGTCCAGAAAAAGATATGAACACCGTTCAGAACGCGTACAATACCTTTGCCAAAGAATATGCAGAAGATAAAAAAAAACCCATTATCATAAAGAGCAAAATGAGAAGGTCAAATTAAATCACAATCATAACAACAAAAAAAAAAAGAACGAAAACAGAATGAATCGTCTTATCTTTTTCACTACTTCCCTATTCCTTTCATACTGAGAATGCAAATATACGTACATATCTCCTCCTCACTCACATGGCCAAAAAAAAAAACCCGTCACTCCGAAACAAGAGAAATTGCAAAAAGGGTCGCAACATCGAAGGGCACATATAGGTGAAGTAAAGAAACTTTACCCCTTTCAGAAAGTGAAATGATGAGCCGTGACAAACCCTTTGAGTCAGTTACATCCCAGAACAAGGCGTACGAATAAAACTTAGCACGGTGGATTTTTGCCAATACAATTCCAAAGAGTGTCTGAGAAATAATAATAATAATAATAATAATAATAATAATAATAATAATAATAATAATAATAATAATAATAATATTATTATTATTATTATTATTATTATTATTAAAGCTCTCTACAATTAGACTTTCGTTCTCGTTCAGCTTCAAAATCGCAAGCAAGTAGTAAACTTGTACCATGAAATGGCATAAAAGAATTTTCCTTTTCTTTTTTACTTATTTTACTTCGTTCCTATTCGTCTTCTTTTTTTTTTCTCGTGATTATTACAGGGAAGCCAGAACACCTCATCCTCGTCCTACCCATTATCTCCCCAATGTGGTGTATAAGCAAAGGCATATTCACTCTGAGAATTTCACAGACATACGTTTGTGAAAAACAAAAAAAACAAAAAATAAGCTCACCTGCTTCTCAAGAGTTTGACACTTCCACACACTCACTCACTCACGTAAAGAGTTTGTTATCATAACGCGGTAGTCAAATCATGCGGAGTATACACGTTTAAAAAACACGAAATTCAAAGTCGGGTCTTTTTGGTGGTGCTAATCGTGCGCCGTACTTCCTATTAGCGGCTCTCTCCCACTCAATAGCACTATTCACGGCGCCTATTTCACTATTTGTGGCCCGCAGCCGCATTGGTTCCTTTTGCTGATTCGAGTGATCCCGCTGCCGCAGTCTCGACATGTACAGCCGCTGGTACTGCGGCTCGATGGGCCGCCAGTAGAACCGCAAGTCCTTCACGTCGACTTGTCTGCCGACGCGGCGGCGGCGCATCTTCCCGCCGAGTGCGACCCACACGCGCGAGAAGGCGGGGCCCATCTCCTTGAAGCGCATCTGCCAGACCTGCATGCGGTGCTGCGCCAAATACTCCGCGGGCCGCAGCTGCACACGCCGCGCCTTGCGGGTGATCTCCTCGCAGCCCACCTTTGGGAAACAGAGCGCCGTGGGGCGGAACATGTGTGTGTCCTGCACGGCGGAGAGAGAAATAGAGAGAAATTACATGTATGGATACACATGAGGTCATACAACACGGTACGAGCTCCACACAGTCTTGGGTGGTTAAAATGGAAACAGTATATATGTCTTATTAGTAGTAATAGACAAATAAATAAAGACACAACAACTTGAAATTAAATTGAAAAAAAGAAACACATCTACGAATATGTACGACAGAAGCGATGTTCTTTGGCAGGGTGTGTATTGCTATCCTCCTAATTAACAATTATTACCACGTAGAGAATCTCTCCATTCTCTGTTGCCCCATGTTTGTGTGCCCTGCGTGAGAGCAGCAGTCATTACCCCACTGTCTTCTCAACTTTTGTAACAATGAATGTCAACACAAAGAAACACTCTGGCAGGCAGTAGTAATAGAAAAGATCTCCTAACATTCCTACAAAAAAAAACATGACCTGCAACATACACCTGGAGGTCGAAAGAGGAATGAAGGAAAAAGAAAGCACACACACACAAAAAAAAAAAGTGAATTGCGTTTCTAACAACATGATCCATGGCTCAAACATAAACGAGAGATAAAACCATACATAAAAGTTAACAGATCGCTTATTTCAGACACATCATGGAGGTGAACATGAAAAAGCACAGATAACTTCAGTAGACTCCACAGAGTATGGATGCAAAGGAAATTTTTTTTTCCGATACGGTAACAATGCTATAAGAACTATTGAACCCACTGATCTCTCTAATTTTGAGCATAATGAGGTCAATACAAATTAATCAAATATCCATACCAGTATGCTTTTTGTAGGCGAAACTCAAAATTAAAATGAATCATCTTTCTCCTTTTTACTAAAACTACTTATACTATAACATATTATTTTGTATTTCATCTTAGAGAAACACATAATACGTTGCATCAGCGTTTACAGATAGTCACAAGAGTCATAATAAACTTATAGCACCACTATCAATATTTTGACAAATGTGACCTATGATTCCCCTATTTTACTTCGATAGGCAAGGCGATCAAGACTCAGTTTATTTACAGAGACATAAAACAACGAAAAACTAAGTAATGCAAAAACCCTTTTTATCGATGTCTACACCTGAGTAAAATTTTTGGTTCTGCATAAACTTTTTTTCATCACCTATTCATTCCAGTGTATTGATAGTTCACTGATGATGGCATAAATTCTGATGGTGGCATCACCATGGAGGTCCCACTATAGTAAAGCTGTAATCGCTTACTAAGGTACCAGGTATAGCCAATCCATGTCGTAAAAAAACTAATAACAAAGCATACGGTGACAAGGAAAAAAGAAATACCAGAAATGACACTTCTCCACCCATAATACCAGAGCAAATATACCTCAATCCATTCCATTGCAAAATCGTGTAACAGAAAGCATATAATGATACCAGTACTTATGGCATTTCGTCGCATCTTAGGTGACATTTCATCCGCATAAATGTATGACCAATATATTGGTGGTGATGAAAAAAATAAAAATGCAAGGAATCCTATAATAGAAAATGCCAGATATGCAGAAACTACAGCATCTCCAACGTCATTCCTCACTGAGTTAACCTTGAAAACCCAGTTTAAAATGTTAACACAGTACGTGATGACAAAGAAGAATAATAACACCAATTGTAGCCGCGGGGCGGCGCGCGAAAAGTCACGTTTCATCCTTTCCGCTTACGTACAATATAATCCGTCAATAAAAGAATAAGTAGAAGAAATAAGAACATCAATAAATAAATAAATAGACTCCAAATATCTATTAATAGTCATTCTCCATCATTTTATTTTTCTAACTCACTCTCTGTATCTCAGAAAATTGCTTCATTGGGACAAACAGAGGCAGAAAAGGCTTTACAATCGTCAAATTAACAAAAAAAAAACTACATAGCACACATAAAACCAAAAAAAAACTCTCAAGAAGTTGACGGGTTTGTAAATAGGAGTACAACATGAATCCTGTTGCTCATGTTAATTTATCGAAAAGAAATCTTTCAGAATGATTTCAACATTCAGTGTAATGGACACCGACACATGGTTAAAATAATCAGCAATTTACATGCAAATAAAGAAGCATGAAAAAAAAGGTAATTTGCCTCTTATGCATTCGAACATTGATATAAAAAGACAAAATAAACAACAAGAGGGGAGGGGGAGAGAAAGGGAGAAGAAAAAAAATAATCATCATAAATATTCCACTACGGTAGTCAACATGAAACAGACTCCATGCTCACTGCAGTGGTTTCTCCATGCGCCTTGATATATGCATGGTACGATCTATTGTACCTCTGCCGCACTGCAGCCGCGAGGGCTACTGCAATTGTCATGCCAAAGGAATACGCAATGCACATAGACTCTTGAGTGTAAAAGCGAGATACAACTTGGCAAAAAATGAGCGCGCCGAGATTTTCACAGACAGAGACGGCGATCCCGCTCACACCTTCATCCACCGGAAATGATATTTCTGCTATAATCTCATAGAAAAATGGAGCTGCAGTCCCATTCCAAAAACCACATAAAGCTGTAACGGCCGCAATCCAAACTCTTCCAAGTGTCCACAAGGAGTAACCTTCATTATTTGGAGCTGAAGCAACAAATATGAGATTATTAATAGAGTTACACGTTATGCAGAAAAATATTACATATTTCATTTGACGACTGAAGTAAAGATCAGTAAGAAACGATGAAAGTAAACCCCTTACAACATAGGCTAGCATTCCAGAAAAGCTCATTATTCCAATAAAACTCTCGGAGAAAAATTTATGGTATGTGGCATCAAAAAGAGAAATCCATGCCAAAAAACCACCAATTGACCATGAATATATCAACAGGAGGAAAACAGCTGATGGTATGCTTAGAAGTTCACGTAGTTGTCTTAGCAGAATTTTTTTTTTCTTCAGAAGGAAATTCAAATGTTGGAGTTTGGGCACTAACAACAGTAACAGAGCTAGCCTATTGTGGAGGGAATACCAGACACACAAGAGCCACAGCGACAGCAGCCATAATAACCTCATAAACTGTAACCGAAACAAATGTAGCACGTTCTGTCAAAACAGGAACAAATATATATCAAAGTGAAGTTCCAACGCCGTTTGACATAACTGCAGCCGTCGTTGCCCTTCTCCTTTCGTCATAATTAAACCATATAGCAGACAGTGCCGAGACACACCCTGTTGCCACCGGTGATCCCACTCCACTAAAAATTTGGCCTAGTTGAAGAAAAACAACACCAGACCACGTACTCCCCGCACCAGCACCAATCAGTTTGAGAATAGCACCGATGATTTCACAAGAGGCTCCATGGCGAACGGCTTTTCTAAGTCCATTTGTCTCCGTTACCATCTTCATAACCGGGAGAAACATGACAAGAAACACCAACGGTTGCCAAGAAGAGAGTATTTGCAACTGGTTCACAGACATTCCCTTCACATTCTCTTCAAGCCAACCTGCAACGGGATCGAACATAAGCCACGCGAATCCATTATTGAGAGTAAAGAAAATAAAAATCAAAAGAACTTTGTACTTTTCGGGAAACATAACCATTGCGCTCCTAATCTCTATTTTTTAGGCAAAATAAAATAGATATCCCAAAAATGGTTCTAAAAAAAAAAGAAGAAAAAAAAAAGTACAAATCAAACAGTAAGAGAGAAAATATAAAAAAAAAAATACGCAGGAAAATTCAAAGTTATTTGAAAGCCCCCTAAAAACGAAAAAAAAAACATAACAACAAACAAGATCCATTTCCTTAACTCAGAGAGTAAGGGATTTTTTCCCACCATATGATAAACTTTTGATGCTCCTCAAAGCAGACGCCAGACTGGAAACTGTGCGTCTCACCAAAACACAGAGTAAAATAAAAACGGCAAGAGCAATAAGAGCCCTAGTGGGGTGTTGCTTCCACCCACCACCAAGCAAATATTGAAGACAACGATTTGAAAATTGTACACGTGATGGATCGTTATTACGTGATATAATGCTAGTATTTGTAGAATTTGGAGTGTTTAAATCTTCTTTTTTTTTCGTTTCCACTTTCCCATTACGCTTCTCGTTTTTTTCTCGAATTCGCTCTTTTTTTCCATTCATCATCTTAGTATAGAAGTTTTCAAACTGAATCAAAGACTTAAGGACATCTTCTTTCATAAATTCACCAAGTTCACTTTTTCTTTCCTGCATTTCCGTTACTACTTGTCCCGTCTCCGCACCACATTTTATCAATAAAGTTAACATTGATACCATAAGAGAATTTTTGCCCCTTTCCTTCATACTTTGAATTGTATTCTTTTCATCTACAAAAACTGAGAGGCAAACTAGTCTCACATTTGTTAATGAGGAAGAACTTTTCGTAGAATCCAATATACTTCTAGCTTCAAGCACGTTGTTAATTCCTAACTTCAACCATATTACAGCTTGGTCTACATCGAAAATCCTAACAGTCTGTGCAAATTTATATAACACAACAGCTGACATTGGTACCTTGACACCATCAACTGTGAAGGCTGCATGTACGGTGTCAAAAAAACAACGTAAGCGATCTGCAGGAGAGTTCTGTTGATTGTAAAGAATCGAAACAGTACGGAGTCCTTTGAATTTCTGCATTTTTACTCCAATGCTGAAGAGCTGCAGGCAAAGTTCCACTTCCTGGCAAAGGGACTCAATAGTTGCAGAGACGGCTATCCATGGATCCACGCCAGAGTACGTTTCTTTTTTCGTTTCAGCCATAACAACTGGTAACTTTGCCAAGTCATCCTCTAGACGCTCGTGCGCGGTGTACACAGCAGTCTCGCGATCTCCCGTTATTGCAATGGAGCGAGCGTGGGCAACATCTTGGGCGGTAGGCACGATGAGCTCGTAACTCATAATATACTGTTACTTTGATCAACATCGTAATACAGAGGTATACGGTGTAGAAAGAAAGAGAAAGAGATGGAAAAGGAAAAAAAAAAAGAAAAGAAAATGGATAAGAAGACAGCGAAAAAAAGAAAAAGAAAGAAAGAAGGCAGAGAGAAAGAACGCATAACCCGAACCAATATCAATAAAGATAAAGTAACTACATAAACAAAACGAAGACAAAAAAACTTTACAAAGGCATAATGAAAATCTAGCCAAGAAGAATTACACATTAGTTGTGTATCATTGTGTCATTTGGGGGTTCCCCGACTTCCGAAGAACCTGTATCTCTGCACAGGAACCCCGATGCCTGATTTTTGAAGTGTGGGACGCAGCACTAATACTCCACCATCCCATGCAGAGGCAAAAATATCACTGTTAGTAGATGCATCAAGAGATGTAACACGAGATTCAGTAAGGTTATAGATACTCCTAGGATCAATAGTTACTTCACTTTTATCTCCAGTGGCTTCTGTTGAAAAAAAGGCAATAGCGCCGTCATCACCCGCGCTCACAAAACGTTCTCTTGATAAGGAATCTGATGCAAGACAATTTCGTATACTTTGAACAGTGCCTTTATGCGCATAAAATGTTCGTAGTCGTTTTGGCATGCGTAAATCCCACTCCGCTACATAAGCCCCATGTCCATTAAACCCGTTATGTCCCGTTAACAACATGTAGTCCGTACTATTCTCTGTTAGTTCACAGCATGTGGGATAGTAGTCCATAGAAGTTCGAGTAGAACCAAGACCAAGGCCCAGTGCTTTTTTCCCAGTACAACTCATGCGCACATCCCATAGTCGCAGTGTAAGATCTTCACCTCCTTGAGCTACACATTGAAGTTTTGGCACCCATTGGACAAAATGTACAATATTTTGTGCCACATCGCAGCATTCTAGTTCTTCAGCTCGCTCTATATCCCAAAGTCGAACTGTATTATCACGACTCCCTGAAACAAGAAACGTACCATCTAAGTTCATAGTGACACTTGCTACACTTACTGTATGCCCTTGAAGTTCACACAAAGGATGCTCATTTTTTAAACTCCAAACTTTAACCATTTTATCACGACTTGATGAAGCGAAGAGACCACTACTAATAGGATTTGTCAAGGAAGTTACATCACGCTTATGAGCTTGAGAAAATTCACGGGTAATATCTCCTGATTCATAGTCTATAAGAAGTAGACTCCCATCCTCGCCACCCACAATCAAATGATGAGGCATATTTGCCCCCTCACATGATTTCAGAGACAATGCTGCTGTATTATCGTGGAATAAACCTTGAAAAGACTTAAATTCTCTATGAGTGAGAAATGGAGATGCTTGTGAATCATCTGAACTACAATGATCATCATTAGGGTTACAACCACTACGCTCCGGCAAGTACTGTACTGGTACTTTATTAATACGTGTGTCAATAGGTGAATCTAATCCTGCAACTATTCTTGTTGGTGTTGCTGTTGTTGTTGTTGTTGACACATTAGTAATTTCAGAAAATCCCAATGATTTCAAAGCTGATTTACCCTTATTTTTGGAGAATGTCTTTGGTCGGCAATCATCAAGGGTGTTTTTTTCACTAACACCATCTGTGTGAAAACAGGACTGGCCCATAAAAATAAATTTTCTTGCCTTTCTTTCTTTTTTTTTTGTTGTTATTGCTGTAAAATGAGAGTAAGATGAAGCAGGACTATCATCATAGCATCACCGCAGCATCGGTTAAATAAGGAACGCGCAGACTAGTTGGCACTGTGTAAACTTCATTGTTACATCCCTCAGTTACTATACTCACAACATTTCTCCGGTTGCAGCAAATAAATTCACCCCCATCTACAGCCAATAGAGCCACTGTATACGCCTGGGTGGGAATTGACCAATTCCCACCCATGTTACTTGATGTGCTAACACCTGAACTATTACACCGCGCAAACAAACATGATCCCAAACCAGGTCTTCGATTAACAGCTATAGCAATGTGTTCCATAGATCCGGATCTTATATACGGTATGTACTCTACATTATCAGCTAAAGATCCAACAGCATCATAGGAACTGGTAGAGTTCTTAGAATAAATTGCAATAAATAACAAAGCGGTGCAGTCATATGGCAATATCGGGGTTCCAACTCCGGCAACGAAAAGTACACGATAGCGGACTTCATCCAGAATATAAGGAAGCGAAGAACTTACCGAAGAATCACTAGAACCTTCTATGATATGTACATGGCTGCCGTCCTCTACAGAACGCAAGGTGCAAGAAATGGCCTTGTAAAGGTATTTTTCTCTTTTATTATTATTATTATTATTATTATTATTATTATTATTATTATTATTATTATTATTATTATTATTATTATTATTATTATTAAACTGTTGCTCCGTATTAACTGGCACTAAGGAATCAATTAAACTCTTTGGAAGTTGTGGAATTTCGCAACGTCTACATGTCATATCCAAAGGCAATATATCACGAAGAACGCCAATCTCATGTGGAAATGCAACAAAAGAATATCCCCCGTCGCAAGAATAATGCAATAACCCTTTAGTTGAGATAAACAACTCTCGTATGGGGTTACAAATATGTGGAAAAGTTTTTATGAGTCCAATAGAAGCGGAAAACTCTCGGATTACTTTGATATTAGCAAATTTCACAGAATTCAACTGCTGGAGAGAGAGATTAACTGAAAATAGTTGCCTTTTGCAGTAGAAAACAAGTACATCCTCTGATAAAAAAGATAAACCACCAATTCTCCAATAAATACTCGCTGAATGGGTTCTATCCCTTATAAATGGATGAATCATTTCTTTTTCCAAAGGAGTAAAGTTTATACCCCTATCAGCAGAAACTGCAAGAAATCCATCACTTCCACAGACAGCAACCATATTGTTAAGTGTTGTAATATGTGAAATTTGCGTCTCTAACTCATTCGTTGATGGTTCAATGCCCTCATTATTTTCATCTTCAGACTCCTTTGGTGGCAATAGTCCCATTATATCTTCTATTGTATCATTACCCTTGGTGGGTAGGATTCCCTCAATAGGTTTATCATTACCTTTACTCGCTGTCTTCGCTCTATACGCAATCCGCCATGTGCAACCTTTATCTTGACTACGGAGAACAGTAGCATTACCTCCACTAGCGAACAAAAAACGTACAGGCTTCCCTGGCATCACAAACTCTATAGTAGTAAGGATTGAAGGCAATGAAAGTGCAGAGGCGTTCCTCTTCGTACTGTTTCGAAGAGCAAAAAGAGTAACCAACACTCGACGTCGAGTCACTGGAGAAGCACGTTTAAAGGCTCCTGAGAAGGCCGCAACATCATCCATGTTCCTTCCTTTCGAACACTAAGAATGGAGAAAAGCAGCACCACCAGAAGAAGAAGAACATACAAGTAGAGATAAAAGAATAATCTGCAGCATTTTAAACATCAGGGATAACGCGATTATCACTTCCTTCTTTCGCCGTGATTATCAGCAGAAAAAGCATAATAACAAAAACAAAAAAAGCAATTCACACAAAGACTACAAAGACAAGAAACAACAAGGTTAGTACCAGACACACAATCGTACACATTTTATTTCTGTTTGACATACTTCCAAGCAATTTGTCAACTTTGGCGTTTACGGCACGTAGACGCGCCTGAACACCTTCAACATCTCTCTGGGCTTCTTCAAGTAAAACCTCTTGATGCTGCAGCTCATCATTTACATTTATTCCAGTTTCTCGTAACTCTTGAAGACCATAAGAAAGCCTATCTAGAACCAGGTCTTGCTGCATATGTTCCTCTTTTTGAGCAAGTTCCTGCTCTAAAAGAAAAGCATTACTACCACTATTGTTTACAGAAATCATAACTCGATTCTTTTCCTCTATATCCTTTACTCGTGCCTCTACAATATCTCGAAAAGTACGAATTTCTTTCAACTCAGCTTCAAGGTCACGAACAACCCTCTGGCGTCGAACAACTTCATTTACAGAAAAGAAGTGGTCTCCAACTTTACCATTACGTTGCTCAATAACTTGCAAGACATTTTCTAGTAGTTCCAGTTCTTCATCTGCTGCATCCAGGATCTGCTTCACCTCTGCTAGAACATAAGGTCCAACCAAACCTTTCTCTCTGACTGAGTCCTGTATATTTTTCGCCTTGGCAACTAGCTCCCGTAGATCACTGACAGAGTCATCAAATGGGTCCTTTGACGAAGGCATACTAGCCCCTTTCTAATGTTTTAATGAACCCCCCCCACCCACTAAAAAAAAACTTCACTTAGGATGAAAATGTCACTTGTACAAAAGTCAGGAAAGAAGAAAGAACACCAAGATACATTACATTAGTATAAATAAAAGCACAATGGGGGAGTGTTAAAGATGTAAAATGAGTACATATAAAATAAAGAAGAAAAAGGTTTCAATCGTCAATAAAGAAAAAAAAAAAAAAAAACAGGAAAAAAACCATGACAGCTTTACCTTCTCAACCAAAAGCGGTCACTCATTCGTCAAAAATCAAATACCCAACCCAACTCACTAATAATGAAGACATCTACGAGAAGAACACCAGTCGAAATAGTAGTGGGATATAGGTAAAAAATAAAAACAAAAAGAAAAAAGAGGAGAAAAATACATACATGCCTTTTCTTATAATATTTTATACTAGTTTCCAAGACCTGACGACATCTTCTCCAATCGCTCCATTTCTTTTGATAACTCCTTCAAAAAGGTACATGTGCAAGTTGTAAATTCCCTTGCACAGAGTTTGTTGTTTCCCACTAGCTTTTTCAAGAGTTCATCATGTTTCTCCTTGAAGGTCGTATTGGCAGCTTCATACTGTGCTTTAAGTTGATCACGTTGTTTGACCTCATCTTCGTAGTATTTAGATTCCTTCAGGTCTTTCCCTTTCTTAGCATACTCAGCCTCTTTTTTACTCACAGTATCTCGGTAGACATCGTACTCATTTACAGTCTTTGATCTTTCTTGCTCAAGATGGGTACATGAATCACAATCCCCCTTAAGAGAATTGCCAGCAGTGCTAACCTTCCTATCCATTTCCTGGGTAAACTGAACAAGGGCATCCTTCTGAATTTTTTCAATAGATTCCTTGAATTGCTTTGAGTAGTCTTTCAGCTCTGACGGAATATGATCATCAGCATTGAGCTTCTCAAACGCTTTTGAAGCATCATCGAGAGCCTTTACCAACTCCTTTGCAGCGTGTTTCACCTTATCCATAGAACTGTGGTAGGAACTCATTGCGTCATTTAGTTTCGTCAGCCCAGCAACTCTCTTGTCGTAGTCTTCATCCACGGTTTTATCAGAGACGATTCCCAAGGTAGCCTTGGTATCCAAGAAAAACTTCTTCATTTTTAACTTCTCCGCTGAATTACTGATGCTGTAGACTTTTTACGAAATTTCTTAAAATGGAATGGAAATAGTAGTTCAACATTACATCATGAGTAGTAATGAAGAAAAACAGAAACATAGAGGAAACATATATATATATATATATATACTTTACACAAAATCTACAAGAACCCATGTACAACTGTGAGTCATACACTTAGATACGACTTATTAATTTTGGTCAAGAAAAATTCCTGATAGTATTGAAAATAAAAAATAAAAGAAAAAAATATGTGATAGTGGACCTTCTTTGTCTTACAATTTCTTTCCTCTATCATAAAAACTGATTCCTCGCTTCGGTGGATCACCCTACTACTACTACTACTACTACTACTACTACTACTACACGCATTCACCTTTACAGTGCACCCCCGCGTGGTTCTGCATTTTTCTCTCTTTCATTCCCTCTTTCTTAAACAAAATAGCAAAAAGAGTATATGAGATTAAAATAATCTTGAAACCTGACGCTTGGGGTTTGTGTTTTTACAATTTATCACAGGAACATCAGTATTACAGCCATCTGGCATATAAACAGAGCGTTTATGTTTTTTTGTTTTTTTTTTTGCCTTCGAAAATTTAGGCCCTAACCTTTTTCTGAAGTAGGAGCTGCCTCTCCTTCTTCTTTGAATGCATCGATATTGGTCGATAGGGGTTGCTCCGCGTTAGAAGCATTATCTGCCAGGGACGCGGCGTTAGCGCTGTTAACAGATTCTCCACCTTCGACGCCATTTAGAGCATTAACTTGAGAAGGAACTTCATGGACGCTCACAGCGGCACTATCTATTCCACTTTCCATTGGTTTTACAGGAATACTATCTACAACGTCGCACATTTGAGAACTCTCTCAATGTAGTTTTTCTGAAAAATCTGGTAATCAATGAAAAAGTTTTGCAGCAAGTGTTGTCAACTCAGGCTTTTTCCACATTAATAAATCATACGCCTTATTGTAATCAGTATTTTTTAACAGGTATTCCTCATTTGCGCTATCACGTTTGCTCACTTCTTCTTTGTAGTGTTTTGAGTCATCAAGAGGTTTACCTCTTGAAGCATATTGTACTTCTTTTTTTTCAACTACATCTCGGTGGTATTCATACAAATCAACAGCTTTAGCACGTTCGATATGAATTTTATCGCATGTCTCACAGTCAGCCTTAAGTAAAGATAATGACGGAACAACCATCATCTTGAATGTCCCCACTGATTCATTCAATACGGATGTACGAACAGTCTCCAGAGCTTTGTTTATCTCTTTCATACCGTCGAACACAGGAGTCTACTTTTCGTTTGCAACAACATCCTTAAGTGCCGTTTCCACGCCTTCTAAAGAGTTTGACACCTTTGTCAATGATGTGGCAAGCTTAGACATCGCAACTTCATACTGGGTAACTGCCTGATTAAACGACCTGACACAGGTGTGCCGCATTTCGTGATCTTAGTCAACTGTGCGCGTCGCCATACCCAATAGTGCTTTGGTATTCAGTTTTAGACGATCCATTGCGTACAAACAAATTACCTAAAAACCTTTTTTTTCACAATACTTCTTCAAAGCAAAAAGAAAAAAGAGAAGAAAAATACTTTCTTTTTTCGGAGAGAAATACTGACATTAGAAAAGACTAAAACACATGACGCAATATAACAGGTATCAAGAATAGAAATAAGCACAATTCATGAATAAATATTAGAAAGTATACCTAGAGCGGAGAAAAAACAAACTAATTCCTGCAAAGAACAGTTTTGAAAACTCTAGTCCACATCTCCTTTTCCCTGGCCTGAACCACATGGGCGAATTGTTCAACAAAATATGCGAGTTCATCATCGATATTAAAACATCCAATAAATTGACACAAAGTATCAGAAAATTCTGGTCTTACGGTGTGCACTGGTGTATGACCAAAACGCATAAAACGCGAACTCCATGACCTCACATGCCCATCGAAAAAGAAAGCGTTTTCCTGCCTAAAGGGATCTAATGGGTTGGTACAGCTTCTCAGATTGATTGCAGTTTCGGATAATCCTCTCTGGTTTAACAAGGGTCCTTGATATAGCATCTCACGAATAGAACGTCCATCACGTGGTACCTGCGAGTCGGTGAGACAACCACTATGAATTACAATACCATCGACTACTAGTAAACCAAGAAAAGAAGTACATGAAGCCTCAACTGTAAGTCCTGAAAAAGGCACACTTACAAATGCAGAAAACTCGATGGGAAATTTTTCCGAAGTCTTATTTTGGCTACGTACTCTATGCGGTAACTTTCTCTTACTAATAGGAGTTCCACGACCCCCCTTTAAGGGTCGCAGAGCACGATTGCCGACACTACAATGAATCAAAACACGTGCACTATGAATATTTTCTGCATACATGGTGAATTCTCGAGAGCCCAATTCATGATGAACATCAAACAGATGAGGTGGCCGAAGAACCTTTTTAACACAGCCTGTTTCTAACTCGATGAGTGAATCTGTACTGCTATGTAGCTTCTTCCGTAAAAGAGTAGCTCCCTTCATCTTGGCAATGTAGATAAGAAGAGGTGAAGAACAACAACAATACTAATACCCAAAAAACAAAAAAATCACAGAGAAGCCAGAATGACGCCAAGAATCCATACGACTCAAGCATGTATCAAGGTAAGAAGAAAAAAAAAATGCATACCCCAAAAAAATAATCAGTTCTTGTACCCACTGGAAAAAGAAAAAAGCCTTCAAATAATTGAAGTAATACTAACTATGAATCATACGTTTTAAACCCCCAGTTTCTGGTATGACCACTCTTTGTTATCCAGTGGGCATACATTCCTGGTTTTTAACCAACGGGATATGCAGTGTGTATGAAAAGCATGGTTACAAGCACCCCAAGCGACGTTACAGTCTGTAGGTGATCCAGTTTGGTTTGCTTGACACTCTATGCAAAGATCCATGACGTGATTCCGACATATAGCACACGTTTCTACCTGAATGTCCCAAGACCAGAGGGCTACAGCATTCCAGCGTTTCAGTTCGAAACGCTTCTGCCCATCCTTATTTTCAGAAGGAAGAGGAGCACCAGAAACACCACTCTGCATCAATAACAGCGGGAAATAGCAAAAGTGCAACCACTACAAGAAAAAAAATAAAAAAAAAAATAAAAAGAGAGACGGAGGGTGCACATGGTAGAAGAAGAAGATAAAGAAAAGGAGGGATAATATACAGTCTTAATATGAGAGAGACATTATCCCTTCACCACCACAGAAGACTATATATATATATATATATATATATATATATATATATATAAACCAAAATAATACTGATTCTTAATCGGAAAAACGAGAGTTTGAAAGTCTAAAAGTTCCATTAATAAAGACCTTATCCATTTTCTTACCATTTTTTCTGTTCACTATACGGTTACAGTGATACTGCAAACCGTGACCGTCAACTTCTTCAAAGCCTGCCAGTTTAAACAACTCTCTTGTAAAATTGATTTCAAAGAACATTTGCAACGTCCCGTCACCCTTAAGAAAGCTTAGATTGTTTGCTCTTGGGTTGCTTTGTTTAACAAAACGAAATAAATTGTGATCCGGGACAGCGTAGTCACGAAAAAAAAGCAGTCCATCACCCTTGAGAACACCTTCAAGTTGTTTCAAAGCATACAACATTGATTTAAACGACGGGAGTGAAGAAAGAACAAAAACAAGGATAACACCATTTACACCAAGACTGCAACCTGGTACCTTCTCTACCAACGTACCCTTTAGGTCTTTATATTCTTTCCTAGCAAGAACTTTTTCTGGTTCGTTTGGCGACAATGTACCCACACCAGAAATGTCGTAAGGGAAAGCTGTAAGGGAACATTGAGAAGTAAATTCCCTAGCTATTGGTTGTTCTAAAAACACAGATACAGCACTATGAGACACATCAAATCCAAGAAAATGCATATTAGCTTTAAATTGTCTCATCAAAGGCAATAGTGTACTACCTGTACCACAACCACATTCAAGAATATATTTGCAGTCATTGTGATTTTCACAAGAACAAATACTTTTTAGCAATGGAAATGCTAGAACAATATAATTCTTCAAAGGAAAGTGTCGTTTATTCACCTTATAATGTAAATCCCAAGAGTTCCCCTCTGTTTCACAAACCATTATAGGAAATTCCATATTCTCTAGATCTAATTGTCGTACTTCATCTTGACACCTAGAGAGATATTCATCTACCAACTTACGTTCATCATTAGACAGTTCTTCCATTTTTTCTTCCCATGAAAAGTCATTGCCATGTAGATTTATTGTACCGGGGTCGGTAAAAGTGCCACCACCACGGGTTTTCGGTATGGTCTTAACATCCTCTAATGGTGAACACATGGAAAGCAATACTAAACCAAGTAATAGATAACCAGTAAGCCAAATCGACAGAAGAAAAACAAGATTATTGAGTCATGTGACGAAATCAGATGTGTTGGGAACAAAAAGGCAAATAACGAAAAAAAAATATATATATCAATAATTCCCAAGAAGTATATAGATTGTAACCAAGGAAAAAAAAAAAAATAGGAATAATTCTTCGACCGCAATCAAAAAAAAAAAATGTATAAAAAGAGAGAGAAAAGGACACCAGAAATATATCCATAGTTATCTACCTACTGTTTCTGGAACGGCTTGCTCAGTCCAGGAATGTGATATTCTTTACGTCAACTCCACCACAAGAACGCAGCGAAAAGAAAGGTAAAGAAACAATCAATAAAACCAAGACAGAAGACAAAGAATTGAAATCATGGGTAGCAAAATATAAATCAAAGACATGTACTAATAATCCGAAATAATGGTGAACCCCCCCAAAAAAAAAAAAAAAAAAGCACACATAAGATCTGAGGCTCATTTGGAAGGCACTTGGTTATTTACCACATTTCACCCAAAAATGACTTGCTTTATGTGGAGATTAGTCCAGATACAAAACAAAACATGTAACAAACAATAGCAAAAAAAAAAATAGAGAGAGAACACTTTTAGTACTTTCATTTTCATCGACCACCCCAAAAAAAAAAAACAATGCCGTAGAAAAACAAACAAACAAAACGTTTTCGATTCTCACCATAGATCATGGTATGCAACCTCACCCCGCCTAAAAACAACACCATCGGGTAGCCAAAAATGCATGACGCGACGACTCGTCTACATTCGCCCCACTTCCTTTTTAAAGAGAAGAACCCCCAGGTGAAGAGAAACGCAGAGGAACAAGGTCCCACCTCAGCAAGAAAAAAAAAAACAAATCCCTGCTTTACCTTCTATAAAAAACAAAATAAAATAAATATTGATAGTTTTTTTTTCCTTACTTATCATTATCCTGAAGAAAAAAAACAGTAAGGGGTCTCAAAAACCTCCCACTAGCCACAAATAATTTGTTTTACTTGCAGAAAAAAAAGAGGTGTTGGAAGCATCTTTACCCGCCTCCCCGCCCGATGCGCAGTTATTTGAGATCGGGATGGTCTTCGAAGCTTATACCATGACGCACAAGTCTTCTCAGATACAAGAACTAAAAAAAAAAAAAAAACGAATTACGCCATTCAACAATCAAATGGAGCAAGGTCGAACCATTTCCAGTGCAAGCTCTCAGAATAGTTTGGTCCTCCGCTATCCCTCTACAAAAAAAATAAACAACAACAACAAAAAAATAACGACAACTTTCTCTTCGTCACTACCACCGAGAAAATGAGGGCAATAAACCACAATGGGCCTCAAAAAACCCTAATCTCCATAAAACCATTTCGCTAAATGCCGGAAAGAAGGTATTGAAAGCATTTTAACTAGTATTCCGCGTTTCCGTTCGCTAATTCCACTCCTTCAGAAATCCTTTTTATTTTTTAACCCGCCCTTTCGAAATTAACACAGTCGAATTCTTTTCCAAAACTAAATAAAACTATATTGACCATATCCATCTAAACGTAAAATATTCGCGATTACCAACTCCTTGTCCAACAAGATGTTTGAATGTGTCTTCGTGTTTTCGTGTTTTTTTCTTTTTTCTATTATTTTCAAAATTGCGGTGTTACCGACCCATGTCCGTAATGAAACGTTATATTTCCCTAGAAATTCTTCTATGGCCAAATGAATGGTGAAAGCCTTTGCTTAAGAAATTATTAGGAGCGTTCGGTTCCACGCACTATCTTTTGAGAAAATCGAGTCTGTTTCTATAAGGAACAATGCGCCCCATCCATACATGGATGCATGCGTTTTCAGCGTGGGGGTAACTTGCTGACTTTTTCCAACGTTGGGCAGGCCTATTCCTCAATAAATTGAGGAATTTTTGCTCAAGTTTCAATGCATAAGTTGATAAATTAGCTACATCTTGAGGACGCCGTAACCCTCAATTAGGAGATGGCAGTTGTCTGGTCTCCAGCTTCAAAAAGAAATTGTACGGAAACAAGAATCCCGAATGCGTTCCCACTTCATGCGTCATACGGAAAGTTGCGATCTCCATTTATTTAACAGAAGATCTCTGAAGAGATGGCGTTTTGTTCAAACACCACATTGCCTTTTCGTTTAGAAATATTTTTTACTTGTTGTGGTTAAATTTTACACTTATAAACTCATATTACTTTACGTTCATCTGTTGTTATCCAATTGCAGCCCTGCACAGATGCACATTGTGCGTGATTTCTTTGGCTCATTTTTCCAAAATGCTTTACAATCCACTTGTGGGGATGCTGTCGATCCACACATAAATTCTCAAATCAGTTTGTGCTGCAAACTGGGGTCACGCTATTTCCGAGTCGCTTGCAAGGACCCTGGTGATGGTATGAGGGGATTTTTGGACTACATTTATAGCCCATAGGAAGCTATGTGAACACCGCAAGTTCTCTCGATTATGTTATACAAGGGAAATTGTTCAGCATTTCTTCGCTGAGTTCGACCTGGAAAAATAACTTCCTCAGGTGTAATGACGGCGCCGTTTCACCATGCACCGCGCCAAGGCAGCGCGAAAAGCGACCAAATGGCGCCACGGCCCCGCAACCCCCATGATTTTTTTTTTGTTCTTTGTTACGACCGCGACTCCGCAATGGAACGCAGCTTCTGCCCTGACGGCGTTTCCCTTCCGTCATTGCCAAAAGAGCATTTCGCCGACCCTGCCGTTGGTAGGAGAAGGCGGCGCTGCGCAAACGCCACCCCGCCCCACCCAATAGGCAACCGCCGACCTTTTTTGCCCATTCTCAACTGGAATTGTTTACCCCTTCTGTCGCGAAAGGGCCGGGCGCCGCGCCACAATCACGCCGTGTGAAGCCGTTTTTGCCCCCCTTTTTGGCAGGGGTAATCGAAGGTACGTTTGGCGAATGGGGTTTCTGGGCCGTCCGCCCGTTTAGGAGGCAAACGGCTTTCTTCTAAAACCCCGCGCGGTTGTTCAACCCCCATGCTCCTTTAGGAGTGCGCCGTTTGCCTTGGAAAAGCGAGCGGCCCCGGATAAGCCCAAAGCAATACTAGTCCTTCAACTTTTAGCTTTTAAAATCCGATTCCCATTAGAACCCTGGAAGTGTCTATTGTGTGGGGTCTGTTGATGCCATTTTTTTGAGGGGGCAGTGGGGTCGATTACATTCTCTTTGCCTTTGGCGGTGCCTGAAAGAAAAAGGGGGTCATCCTTGCATTCTGGGGGTTCCACCGTTCCCCGAAACCTTAGCACCCGAAATTCCCAATTGAGAGTTGCCGTTTGCAAAATGTATAGCTCATCATACGGCATTCTGCCCAAATGGATATCTTCGACAAAAAAAAACTCGGCACGAGTTGCGTTTACCAACGACAGGAATGCACCCCATGCTTCTTCATAGGCTTGACCTCTTGTTGCCGGAATGAGGGAAATGTTTCCGATATGTTGCTAGAAGATGTTTGGGATATGATCCAAACAGATTGTACCACTGTGCCTCCAAAAATGAGCATGTCTTCCTCTGGACGTGAACACTGAATCCCGTGACTTTTTGTTTCAGAGTTGAATGCCCTGGAGAACTGTTTTCCCCCTAACCCCTCTTTGAAGGCGTGCTGGTTGGTATTTCTACCGCCGGATACCTCCATATTAGTTGCTTGTTGGACTTCTTGGTCTGAACATTGGGTTGGCGAATCTGTATTTTTTTTCTTTGATTCAGCGGCGTGTGAAGACACTCTCTTTGTTGTATAAAGCTGGGTAAATTGTACTACAAGGATGTCTCAGAGTTCGGTTAAGTCCGGTAAAAAAATTCTGCTCGATATATTCCCTCTCTTCTTCATCTTCCCCACAGATACACGTAAACATACTCATATAGAGATTTGTTTTTCTCTCTTTTTCTTTAACAACTTTATTTCTTAGTCATCTATACCAAAAAGTGGTAGCAAAAGCCGGTAAACAATGACAACCTATAGGGATTTTAGGCTTTTGGACATTATGAACTTTAATTTTGTTAATCTTGATCAGTTGACCGAAACGTACAATACAATGTTCTACGGTGAGTACACAACACACTGGCCAATTTACCAACGCATTTGTGTTCATCCAACAACGGGTATATGTATGGCGTATACACTGGGGAAAGCAGAGGGGAAGGGTGAAGATTTTCACGGTCATGTATCTGCTGTCACAGTGGCGCCGACGTTTCGCCGCCTGGGTTTGGGTGAGGCGCTTATGAAGGAACTAGAAACTACTACCGCGCTGGTTTATAACGCGTACTTTGTAGACCTTTTCGTCCGACAGAGCAACAGGGTTGCTCAAGAAATGTACCACAAACTAGGCTACATTGTCTACCGACGTGTACTTGGATATTATCGAGGGGATGGCCCCAAAGGAACCTTTAGGGATGACGAGGATGCTCTCGACATGCGCAAGGCGATGCCACGAGATAAGGAACGAACGCGCAGTAGCGTTATTCAGCTTTCACAACCCATAAGACCAGAAGAATTAGAGTGGAACTAATACATCTCATCATGCTAACAGGACAATATCCACAGAAAGTGGCTATTCTGTCCTCTGATTTAAGTTTGCCTCAACAGAGCAATCTATTTTTTTGCTCTGAACTTCAATTGGTTGTGTTTCGTACCAGAAGAGAGAACAATAAATAAGGTAAAATGATGAATATTACTAAACCAAAAATGATGAGTGTAGTTATGGTAAAACAAAAAATCCTTATATAGGGTCAAAATTGGGGTCTCTGAGGCGTGTTCGATTTTTCTCTTTTAAAAACGTATTGGGAGAGGGGGGGGGGCAGATTCAATTCACTTCAGTAGTTTTCCTTTTGAATGTTTTACTAAAAGAGAAAAAAAAAACAAGACCATCTTCGTAGGTGTATTCCCTTTTGAAGTATTTGATTTTACGAATGGAATGCGTTGATACTTCGGCGGTGTTGGTGTTGTTGTTAGGAGTATTCTGGGATTCTGTTTCTATTGCTCTCCAGATGGAAGTTCCTGCCGCGTTGTTTCTAAGAGGAAGAACAAGAGTAACACACACACATAATTTCGTATTCCAGAACTGTAATTCTGTTTTAGACTCAAGGATGGAGCTGATGGCTTTTGAGTATGTTGGGGCTACAGTGTTCATCCCTCGAGAAAACTCTCATATCGTGCATCTCAGGCGCCTAGCTCATTATTATTATTATTATTATTATTATTATTATTATTATTATTATTATTATTATTATTATTATTATTATTATCATTATTATTAATTATTAATTATTTGACTGCTTACCTTCCTCTTCCGTTTTTATGGTTTGGTTCTGTAATTGAAAAATGAAAAAAGGTAACATAGAAAGGGAAATGCATAGGAGGCAACTAATAAAATAAAAGAAAGAGGGAGAATGAATATCTATGTTAACGAACTGTGGTGCTGCTCTTTCTCTGACTAAGCAACGTCCATCTCTCGTGCGACCAAGGGTGGAAATAAAACAGGTAAAACATTCGTCTGTACTTCGTGTAGTACGTACAGAACTGAGCGTCACGCATTACTCAACCGAGATGAATTCCTAAGGGGAGAATGATGGGTATACTGCTTAATGGAGAACTTTGTGCGTCGCATATTAGGTTGGGCAATTTTTCTTGTTCACATTCAGGAGATAACAATCCTATCAAAAAGAAGAAAATATGTTTCCGCGGAGGTTACTTGCGGTTGAGTATCATTCTTTCCTTACCAAGAGTGAAAAAACTGATTGTACTCACAATGAGGGATCACTTAGCTGAGGAGGTCCGCACCCAGTACTGGGTTATTACAACACTTCTCTTTCTAGGAAGTGCTATTGTGTCAAATCTAACCATATTTCTTTGTTATCTTCATTTTTGATTGATTGTATTCCTCTTGGTGAACAATCTGACGCACCTTTCTACCAAGACTACATTTTTCTTGTACACATGATAAAAGGTTCACTCTTCTATCTGCAGTTGTTACTCCTCATTTGCACGGAAACTATCCCTTTTGGAGTGGTATGTGTACTGTTGTATTTATGATAAAGTCAAGAACAGTTTTTCTCTCACTCTGGGGAGAGAAATAATGGACTCGCGAGTTGGTTTATGGGAGCCCTGGGCCCTGCGCAAATCTTACGATGATAATTGGGAGCCACATTCGTATTAGTCGGTCATACAAAAGACATCAAGAGTAAGGGTAAATGCCACGAACACAGGAGTGAAAGTTGTATGAATTTATTAAATGGTGTGTGAACGTACATGTGGTTCAGTTGGTGCTTTAAACACAGGAAAGAAGGAAAATACATTTTCTCCTTTGGATGAGGTCCAATGAAAGGGGATAAGGATTTTTATTTGGGAATTCACCAGATGACTGCGTCTCTTCTTGGTCGGTGTAAAATAGTTTTCTCTTCCATAGTGTTCTCTTCTGCTCTGATATCCGAGTGGGTGACCTTACTAACAGAATTTATGCGGTGTGAAGGCGCTCTCTCTCTATCTCTCCGTGGTGCTTTTTGTTGGTTGCGAAGTGTACTGATTGATCTCATATTATCCAATAGTGTGCTTCTGTTGCTGGGAATAGGTCATGAGAGTTTGTGCTATTATTGATATTGTCATGGAGACCCGCTGTTCTTTACATAGCATAAGAAAATAGGGCAAGTAATTCCTTCTTTTGTGCTGCCGCAAGGGGATGTTGCAATGCTTGTGCAACCAGCTTCTACGTGACCACTGAATTCAAAGTGTCCAATGTGTGCTCTTTTACCTTAATGCACTACAGTGTTTTGTGCATGGTAATACCAAAGAGTGGTGAAGATCTACCTTCAACTGCGGTATACTATCAAGCGAAACCTGATAATGCTGTTTCAGAATAATTCTAATAGTATTACTACTGCGGGAAGAAAAAGAAGTGTGGGTTGAGCATGTTTTTACATATTACGTTTCTTACGTACGTTTCTTTTTCTTGTGAGTGTTTTTGCACATCAGTAGCGACCGCAGTCAATTGTGTAGTGCATGTGTATTCCAGACTGAATAGTTCCATCCATTCCTGGTAAAAAGTTAACGCATTTTATATGTGTTATGTGATACTCTTTTTCTGTGTTCTTATTGGGATACTGAATCTCTTGTTTGTGTGTGTTTTAGACTTTGTTTCATTCACCTGGCAGATGTTCTGTATATATACAGTCATGCATTCATTTCGCACAGTATTACTCATCCGATTGGGGTTTGTATGGACCACTCTTCCTCTCATTTGTGTACATTATGACAACAATAGATACACACCCCTCACTGCTATTCCTTCTTCGCTTGGGAGTGCAGTGCTATCGCAGGGAACAGGGAGAATTATTTTTTTCTGTTCTAACCATTTGCTTCGAGTACTTCTTTGGGTGTGCCACGATGACTACTGCTATTCTAATGCTTCCTCTGCATGTCCACTTGAAGTGTAGAGAATATCCCTGATGTTTGGGGCATGGATAGTGCCGTCAACGCAATTCCACGTGTGCTTAATGAAATCTGCAAGGATCGGCCACGACACCATTTGTCTTTGTTAGGGTTCTAATTGGACTGGCACCATTGCGGGACTCACAACTATGGGGTTGCACAATAGATGGTTGTGCAGTTTGTTTTGTGAATGCAAATGTCAAACAACAACAACAACA